>NC_081555.1:113711338-113888838 GCF_963082655.1 Stomoxys calcitrans | reverse complement strand
ACAGTGAGTTTGTTTTAAGCCTACCGACATCCGCCCCAAATATGTTTCAGATCGAATAATATTCAGATTTAGCTGCCATATAGACCGATCTGGCTATAAAGAGTCTGAAACCCATAATAGCTGCATTTATTATCCAATTTCTCCGAAATTTGAATTAGTGAGTTATTTTAAGGCCCCCGCCATCGGATCCAAATATGGTAAAGATCGCACTGTATTTAGATATAGCTGTCATATAGACCGATATGTCGATGAAGGGTCTAAAGCTCATAGAAGCTTTATTTATTATCCGACTTCGTTGAAATTTGAAGTTGTGAGTTGTTTAAAGCCTACCGACATCTGGCCGAAATATGAGTCAGATCAGACTGTATAAATGTAGCTATCATATAGACCGATCTTCCCATTTAGGGTTTTAATCCCATAAAAGCCAAATTTATTGTCTGAAAATTTTACTTGTATATGAGTTCTAGGGACCTGAAAAAAAATATGATTGAGACCAGTCCCTATTAAGATATAACTACGGCTATAGTAGTGGAGTTATAATAAAATACAATAGGATGATTATTATATCCTTGATTAATTTGGTCCATATCGGTTCATATTTGATTATAGGTGCCATATAGAACGATCTCCCGATTTAAAGTCTTAGCCCTATATTTATTATCCGATTTCGTTGAAATTTGACGCAGTGACTTATGATAGGCTTTTCAACATCCGTGTCCTATATGGTTCAGATCGGTTTATATTTGAATAAAGCGGGCAAAAAGACCCATATTTTGCTCTACAAAATTGAACAGTGACTTATATTTATTAGACCACTCAATATCCACGTCGAATTTGGGTGCAAAAGTTATCCCATTTTTACCGGATTGTGACGAAAGGGGGTTTACATGTATACCCGAAGTGGTGCGTATCCAAAGTTCGACCTGGCCGAACTTAATGCCTTTTTACTTGTTCGTATTTAATGAAATTAATTGGATACGAAAGAATTTCTATTCAAATATAGGTGAAAGCTGTTTCATAATGTGTGCATGTGTACCATGTGGCGTATGTGGTATATATCATGCATTCAAAACAATCATACGCTCCCTAATCCAATTGTCTCCATACAAATGAGCATTAATAGTTATTTACTTGAAAAATACTGATGCTTGCTAGCATTTAGGCGATTAGGATTTTGTGAGTATGTGATAACTAAAAAAGCAAACAAGTTTTAATCTAATATAATAACTAAAGTTCAAATGATATGCTTTAATTGAATTTATAGTTTAAGTTAGTTATCTACTCACATTATTCTCATCAAATACCCGAAAGACTAGTGAAGCAAATTTGCTGGGATCTCCTTGGGGAAAGAACTGTTTGTAGATTTTAATAAAACCCTGAAAAAACAAATATTAAAATATCAATATCACCTGTAATTGTATCACTTTTGTAGTAAATAAAATTTACTATCTAAAAAATCTAAAAAAAATTATCACTCACGTAGTTGAATGAAAAAAAAAAAAATCAAACCAACAAACACCCACAAGCATTAAAATCAAAACAAATTTCAAACAAAGCAAATAAGTTTTAAAACAAAAAGTGCTGCAAGCTGCCACATCAAGTGCTTTTAATCTGATACGAAATGCAGCACAATGGCAAAACTCTGGCACTGATGCCAAACAAAACAGAAACGGATATGCGGGATATACAAGAGAAATGTTATAAATTAAAGTTGTTATAGAAATAAACAAGTAATTGAAAAACAAAACAAACAAAGTTTGAGGGGTTTTTACAATGAACTAAAAAAAAGTGATTGATTTTTGTTATTATTAATTCATACATAGAGTGCAAAAATACTTTTAAATAACATTTTTCTGAAAGTAAATCATGTTTTATTAAACTTTGATTATAGGGCATGCCTGTAATCTGCAACTAATTCAAGTAGCACAAGAAAAAAGGTGACAAGTTGTACCTTCGGTGTGGGGAAATTTTGGGTACCCAAATTCGGCCTGGCCGAACTTAAAACAGATTGTATAAAAAAACGTATTAACTCTGTTTATATCAAATTGAAGATTCCCTCTTCTAGAACCTCGAGAAGTTATATAGTGGATTGTTCTTAATGGAGGCGATAATCATGTTGGCAAAAAGGCCTTAATGTACTTCACATACCACATTTCATGAAAATCGAAAAAATTTGAGGCTTTTAGAGACACACAAAAAAAACTCTAATACCAGTGTTGACTTATATAGGGGCTATATGTAATTATAGACATATCTGGACGGAATTTGACCGGGATTTTTAAGTCCACTGTAATATCACAGCAGAGTCAGACCGCGATTTCTGGTGTGAGGACGCCACCTACAAAATCGGCTAAAGGGGAAATTGATCAATATCTAATCAATAACCAACGACCACTTTCGTGATTTCAACGGGCGGATAAAGCAAGATCGACTTAAAATATAATAAATAAAAGCGTGGTAGGGTCCGACGGACTACCATCGATTCTGATATAAATTTACCGTTATGAACTCAGCGGTATTAGATTTATTATGTAAAAATCAAATCGGGTAATAATTTAGGTGTCTACCGTCTCACAATTTTATATCAGGGTATCGGTTTTTAAGAGTTCTATATCAACAGCAAAAATGTTTGCCAGCCACCATTTTTCGTCAGCTGTTTCATGAAACATAGAGAAAATTCTTCCTACTAAATTTTAAGAGAATCGGTTACCAAATGACTATTTTATTTCATTATTTTTGTAAATCGGAATAACATATATAAGGGAGCTATATCCAAATCTGAACCGTTTTTTATACCCACCACCGAAGGGTGGGGGTATATTCATTTTGTTATTCCGTTTGCGACATATTGAAATATCCATTTTCGACCCTATAAAGTATATATATTCTGATCAGCGTAAAAATCTAAGACGATCTAGCCATGTTCATCTGTCTGTCGGTCCGTTTGTCCGTCCGTCTGTTCGTCTGTCCGTCCGTCTGTCTGATAGAGATATTAAGCTGAAACTTTGTATATATTTTTTTTGTTCATAAGTAGGTTAAGTTCGAAGATGGGCTATATCGGACTATATCTTGATATAGTCCCCATATAGACCGATCCGCTGATTTAGGGTCTTAGGACTATAAAAGGCGCATTTATTATCCGATTTTGCGAAAATTTGGGACAGTGAGTTGTGCTAGGCCCTTCAACATCCTACTTCAATATGGCCATTGCAGTGGCCACAAGAGAAATTCTGGTAAGGGTCTTACCGCCCTCGAAACTCAGAATTTATTTGGACAGTTTGGTGGCGCTCAAGACCTTGGGGTCGAGGCTGGTGAGGTCGAGATGCGTGGCGGATTGTTTGGAATCCCTTGGTAGGCCCGGGCCCACGATGTTACGCTGATATGGGTTCCTGCTCATGAGGGGATTTCTGGAAATGAGAGGGCGGACGAGTGCGCCAAGAGGGGCTCGTCTGTGCCGGGCGGACCAGTCATCGGTATTACCTACGTGCCATTTGTCGAGCTACCTCGTCGGTGGCGAGGTGGGACTCGGTAGATGGTTGCCGGACTGCGAAGGCGCTATGGCCGTTCATCGACTGGAGGAAAACGAGGGAGTTGCTGGCGCTCGATAAGAGCTCGATGAGTACTTTGACAAGGGCCATAACCGGACACTGTGCCATAGGCCGGACACTGTGCCAATGACTTCTGTAGGAGTTGCCTCGATGAGGATGAGGATGAGAATATTGAGCACTTGCTGTGTTCCAGTCTGGGTCTGCAGAGACGTATGCTCTTCTTTCTGGGAAGCCGTTTCTTCTGTAATCTGGGTGAACTTGTAAACGTATGTCTCCTGAGGTTTATAGAGGGAACAGGATGGTTCCGACGGGGGCACAAGCTTCGGTGAAGGTAGATCCGTGCTTGCGTCCCTACGCGGTTCTTAACCCCCCTCGCACGGGTTCTCCACTACTCCTGTAGATTTCTTGTATAACCTCTAGTACCTCTCTCTAGGGTACCACAATGGGCCAAACTGGCCTCCGAGTGAACTCACCTTTGGTGGGCAACCCATTCAATCTAACCTTACCTAACATGGACATACGGACAGACAGACGGACAAAGCTAAATCGATTCAGAAAGTGATTCTGGCTCAAGCTTTATACGATCATTTCTGCGATGATAGCCAATATCCAACTCAAGCTCGAATTGGTACATAACCCAATTAAGCATGCATGTGAATATAAATCTCTTGATTTGTCTTCATAACCCTTGATTTGTTATTAACCTCTCTAGGGCGCACACCCCCCTCCACGAATTTTTGTTAGTAAGAAAAGTCGGCTCGTTTTTAAATTTCTGTAGAGGAATTTTTGAGAATATTTTTTGTCAAAATCTTATGGAAATTTGTCTTAAGAGACAGTATCATAACCGTTTCTTTAAAATTCATGGAAATTTTGCCTTCATACAAAATGCTTTTGAAATTTGCGCTTTACAAAAAGTTTCCAAAAATTTTGTTTTCACAGAAATGGGCATGGCAAATATGCCTTTAGAGAAAATGTCGATGATATTTAGGTATAACCATAAATGTTCCTCTTTCGTTTTTCGTAAAACCTGTAAAGAATGTCTAAATTCTAAACGCAAGCTTCAATTTATGTTTTCTCTGACATAATTTGACAATAATTAATCGGATTATACGTTATGCGCAACCCCTTATGCAATATGCAAATGTCAACAAATAGCAGACCATAGTTTGGCAAGAACTGGAACACATGTGCAATCAACAAATCTACTTTAACGGGTTCAAAGCAAAGATACCTCTGTTGTCGTTAGCCACACATACACCACACACAACAAGATTTAATATGCCACAGGACATTGGAAAGCAAACAAAAACATGGAACACTTCTATACATTTGAATAAATAAAGAACACAAATGCTTGGAGTGTGCTATGCAGAATACGAGAAAAACATTTGCAATTCGAAGGCAGCTTTAAAAGAGAGTGCTAAAAACTACTGAACATCAACATGGACACACAAACTCAAATGAACACACACACAACATGTGCTTTTTGGATGCATGTTTTTTTTTTCAATCATAAGCAAAAACATGCAAGTTGATAAACCTAACGTGGGCATGGACATATGAAAGAATTTGCCAGACTACATTTGAGATCATTACTGTCTCACTAGTGACCGTGTGTGTGTGTGTCTTTAGAAGACGGAAAGGATTTTTTACGTCCACATTTTCAAACTCATTGACGTGGATGAGGGTTTTGCAAGTATCCTCCCCCAAAAGGAGGTTCTTCAAAAGTTCTCTTTACGGTCTTGCATTTGAATGTTATATTTGCATAGCAGAGATGTCAGAATTTATGCGAAACTCGCAAAAAGTATCTATTATTTCCATACTTGGTTTAACAGAAGTTTGTATGAGAAGCAAATACTCACAAATGTTTTTGTCAAACAAACTCTACAGAGTTGTGCAACTGGAACGGCCATAGCTGCACTTGTTTTAAATTCAGTTACTTTTTTTTTGCAATCCTTTATGAGTTTCTATGCGGATGAGTTGATTTTCTAGGAGGATCGCATACAAAAGTTCGTTTTTAATTTTTGAACACGAAAATGCATTTTAGGAGTCCTTTTCAATTTTAATTGCGTTTTGACAAATTATTTACATAACTTAATGTGAAAAAAAGTTAAATTGCTTACTTAAACTTTCCTTGGCACACGGTAAAGCGATGACTTGTGGCAAAAAATTATATATTTTTAATTTTTGCAATTGAAAATTTTGTCAAAATATGAAATTAATGAGAAATTTAGTAGAAACAAGTAAAAGCGTGCTAAGTTCGGCCTGGCCGAATCTTATATACCCTCCACCATGGATCGAATTTGTCGAGCTCTAGTCACGGCATTTCTCTTTAGGCAAACAAAGGATAAAAGAAAAGAATTGCTATGTTATTGGAACAATATCAAGTAATGGTTCATTTCGGACCATAATTGAACTGAATATTGGAGACCATAGCAGAACTCATTGTGTAAAATTCCAGCCAAATATAGTAAGAATTGCTCACTTTAGGGGCTGAAGAAGTAAAATAGGGAGATCGGTTTAGAGGAGAGCTGTATTAGGCTATAAATCGATTCATGTCATATACGACACGTATGTTAAAGGTCATGAGAGAAGCCGTTGTATAAAATTTCAGCCAAATCGGATAATACTTGCGCCCTTTAGAGGCTCAAGAAGTCAAGATCCCATATCGGTTTATATGGCAGCTATATCAGGTTATGGACCGAAGTGAACTCTTCTTAGCACAGTTGTTGAAAGTCCTAACAAAACATCTTATGCATAATTTCAGCCAAATCGGATAAGAATTGCGTCCTCTAGAGGCTCAAGAAGTCAAGACCCCAGATCGGTTTATATGGCAGCTATATCAGGTTATGGACCGATTTGAACTATTCTTAGCACAGTTGTTGAAAGTCATAGCAAAACATCTCATGCATGATTTCAGCCAAATCGGATAATAATTGGGTCCTCTAGAGGCTCTAGAAGTCAAGACCCCAAATCGGTTTATATGGCCGCTATATCAGGTTATGGACCGATTTGAACTATTCTTAACACAGCTGTAGAAAGTCATAACAAAACACGTCGTGCTAAATTTCAGCCAAATCGGATAGGAATTGCGCACTCTAGACGCTCAAGAAGTCACCACCTCAGATAGGTTTATATGACAGCTATATCAGGTTATAGACCGATTTCAACCATACTCAGTACAGATGTTGGAAGTCATCATAAAACACATTATGCAAAATTTCAGCCAAATCGGATAAGAATTGGGCCCTCTAGCAGCTCAAGAAGTCAAGATCCCAGATCGGTTTAAATGGCAGCTATATCAAAACGTGGACCGATATAGCCCATTTACAATCACAACCGACTTACACTAATAAGAAATATTTGTGCAAATTTTCAAGCGGCTAGCTTTACTGTTTCGAGAGTTAGCGTGCTTTCGACAGACAGACGGACGGACGCACGGACAGACGGACGACTGGCTAGTTCGACTTAAAAGTCATGACGATCAACAATATATATACTTGTCGGTTCAAATTTAGATATAGCTCTCATACATACATTTCGCCCGATTTTCACTCCTTGAGCCACAGCAAGCGCATTTATTGACCAATCTTGCCAAATTTTTGCACAACGATTTCCTTGACGACTAGCACAATATTTTGGAAGTTGGGTAGAAATCGGTTCAGTTTTTGATATGGCTCCCATATATAAGGTCGTTCGATTTTGAGAAATATTGCAATAAAGTGCTCATTTGTTAACCGATTCTCTCTTATAGGGTTGGTGTGGGGTATTATACAGACTTTTGATCTTCCTCACTGGCTTTTATATAAACTTGTGGCAAAATTGCCAAAGAGAATAGTTTGTTTTATTAGATGTAAGTTTTCGCAAAGATATATTTCTACATCGTTAAACTTTTATTGGCATACAAATATATCCAAATTTTCCGCTTTGAAAAAAGTTTTATTCTTTGAAATGTCTCAAGGTTATAAAAAAAAAACTAATAAAAAGCAATAATAAATTCTTTAATATTAAGCCATTTCATGCTGATAAAAAAAAAATTACGAAAAACAATATTTACTACTAACATAAAAAAATACAAACATAATAAATATTGGGTGCTTAAACCTAAAACCATTTGCAAATTAAATCCTCCACTTACTTGTTCGGTGAGTAAACCATTCGGACAGTCTTTTAGAAAACCTTTGTGCCTAGACGAGACAAAAGACAGATAAGATAAAATAACAAGAAAATGTAAAAGTACCAAGACTTAATGGTTATATCAGGTATTGACAGGGGAGCCATAATGGCTTTTCTCATTTATTAAAGTTTGTCGAAAATATTTTCAAATGTTGACTTTATGCAAATGAGAGGCGGGCAACGATATTTTATCACAGATAACCACAACAAAGAGCTCTGCTTCATTCTACTTACCATTGTCTTATCTCTTTTTCGGTGACTGTAACGAGAAAGAGAGAGGGAAGGAGAGAAACATTAATTCATTTAATGCTAAAATTGTTTATTTTACGACAATTTGTACTGAAAAGCAATGAACGTTAGTTACCCAGAAGGACAAACATAGACAATGTCTTGTTCTCTTCTTCTTCTTCTTCTTCTTGGTGGTGTTGGTTGTGGTGATGAGAATAACAATGACAAAATACCACCAAGGAGAACAGCCAATACAGCTGCAACAACTAAATCTTTTTGAGAATTTGTAATTTTTGTGATTAAGTAAACAAAATTTCAAATTTAACCACAACTTTGCTGCTAATGGCTGTAATCATGCAACAACGTACACTCAAAGAAAATAGAAGGTCTCTATAGAAAATTCAGTTATAAGAGAACGCAAATACTTTTTGAGAGCGAAATTTGCCTTGCCCTAAATAAAATTTAAACCAAGTTAAAACTAGCTAAAGTCGGGCGAAGCCGACTTTTTTATGTCCACACCATATGGGTATGGGAGCTAAGTTGTCGAAACTAAAATTTCCTTAACTTCGAAATGTTGCATTTCGACCAAAATCCGGACATATTGTAGGGTTCATAGAGGAAATCGATGTGCGAAATTTTGAAAAGATCGGTTGATTAATTAGTAAGCAAGGCTTTTAAAGTGAAAATCGTTAGATACATATGTTCTGTTGCCCAAAAAGTAATTGCGGATTTTTTAAAAGAAAGTAAATGCATTTTTAATAAAACTTAGAATGAACTTTAATCAAATATACTTTTTTTACACTTTTTTTCTAAAGCAAGCTAAAAGTCCCAGCTGATAATTGACAGAAGAAAGAATGCAATTACAGAGTCACAAGCTGTGAAAAAATTTGTCAACGCCGACTATATGAAAAATCCGCAATTTCTTTTTAGGCAACCTATAATAGAGATATATCCAAACCTGAAAATTTTTTATGAAATTTACCTGTGATCAGAAATGTTAGTCCAAAATTTTGCGAGGATCGGTTAACCAATGACCAAATTATTACAGTATCAAACAAATCTGGTCTAAAATATATACGGGAGCAATCTGTTAAGAGTGACTTGGGGATTTTGGAAACCAAGCCACCGTTCTGATTGGTTTTGACTTGGAAAAATCCTGGCTTAACTTGGTCTTCCTTTATCTCAAGAGATGAGTTTGTGAATTTACTCGGTAGACCAATCTCCAGACTTAAAGTCTTGAGGCAATAAATTAGCCATTTTCCATCCGATTTCGAAGAAATTTGGCACAGTGAGTTCTGGTAGAACCCCACCCATTCGTGTACAGCGTGTGTACAGTGTGGTCCAGATCGAACCATATCATATCCAAATATTGTTCGATCTGGATCACACTTCTGTCCTATAGAACGACCGCCCGATCTTCCGCTATGAGGTATTAAGGCCATAAAAGATTTATTTATTATCCGATTTCGATGAAAATTGGCACAGTAAGTTCCGAAAGACCCCCTCCCATTTCTGTCAAATGTGGTTCACATAGGGCCATATTTGGATATAGCTGCGATATAGACCGATTTCCCGATATAGATTATTGACCCTATAAAAGGTGCCAAATTTCATCGAAGATGGATGAAAAATTACCAATTTATTCGACTTTAAGTCTGGACTTAAGACTTTAAGTCTGGAGTTTGGTCTAAAAAGCGGCTATTTATAACAAAATTACGATTTTAGGGTATTAGAAGGTCATCTTTATATACAAAGTATACGAAATCATCAAAGATTGTTTAGAAAATGATTTTATAGCCAAAATATCTGCAAAATTATAAATACCCAGCATTTGGGTGTAAATGGGTAAATACCCGGGTATTTATCCAATTTACCGGATATTTACCCGCCGTCCATCTCTATTCATCTCAAATGTGGACACAAACCTCCCCACGATGTCACCTTGGTAGCTACCTTTAACATCCGTTAACGGGAGTGAGCTAAAATGTTCCACAAGTTCACCTATAGAACGATAAAAAGATAGGTTGGGGCGTCGGGTTAGTAGCCCATCACGCGGAAAGCTTATAGAAATTACTTTGAAATAACGAAAAAGATTAAAAACGGATTCCCTATATGTTGACGACCCCCACAAACGTACGACCAGGAGTGCCAAAGCGCCTCTAAAGCCAAGAATGCGGCATACAGGGCAATGCGCCAGGCGAAGGAAAGGTATCGAGAGAGAGGAGAAACGTCTTTTCAGCAGAAAGAAGCAGGAAATGGAAAGACTTGAGTGTGAGCGAATAGAGATGTTAAGGAGCCAGAATGAAGTCCGAAAATTCTACCAAAGAAATAAAATTCAACCCGATGGCTTTGGTAGAGAGACATAGAAGGAAATCTGAAGACAGACACATATAGTGTGCTCAGAGACATACACAGATAGTGTGCTCAAAAAATTTAAAAATCGGACAAAAAATAAAGATTTGGCTGCCCGAACAACGAAAAATTGTTGTTCTCACACAAAATTGCCGTTCCCACACGGCATATTATTTACTATTTTTATACCCTCCACCATAGGATGGGGGTAAACTAATTTCGTTATGTTTTGAAATAGCTGCCATATAAACCGATCTTGGGTCACGTTGCATGACGTGTTTTGTTATGATATCCAACAACTGTGCCAAGTATGGTTCAAATCGGTTCATAACCTGATATAGCTGTCATATAAACCGATCTGGGGACTTGACTTCTTGAGCCACTAGAGGTCGCATTTATTATCCGATTTGCCTCAAATTTTGTACGACGGATTCTCTCATGACCACCAATATACGTGTTTATTATGGTCTGAATCGGTCTATAGCCCGATACAGCTCCCATATAAATCGATCTCTCTATTTTACTTCTTGTTTTCTTTTACCCTTTGTTTGTCTAAAAAGAGATACCGGGAAAGAACTCGACAAATGCGATCAATGGTGGAGGGTATATAAGATTCGGCCCGGCTTTTACTTGTTTTTTTTTTTCGATTTTCTCCCACTATGCAGAGTCTCATCATATTCCCGACATGACCTATATCATAAGGTATCACTTGCCGTACCGATTTTGCGTAAGTGAGCTCGTAATTCTATGTGTCCCGTTATGATTTTGAGTAAGTGAGATCGTAATCCTATATGTCCTGTTATGATACCGAAATCAATACTGACCACCTTCCTTTAAGTAATAGCATCGACTTCTCATGATCCGGTCATCCTACCCAGTGTTTCGTAGTTCCAAAGTGTTGCATACCCATTCGTAGTCCACTCCCTTAATGCGGACTTCCTCGACCCGAAATGCTTCGAATTCATCAAGCCTACAGATAGCAATCATCTGGCCTTTACGACAAAATCGTCTGCTCTTTCATTTCCCCTTACTCCACTATGGCGCTCACCAAACCATGCCGATCTCCCGGATCTCCGCCTGCAAGACCTATTATGATCAGACAGTCGAAAGCACACCACAGTCACTGGGTTCTCAATAAAGACCCTAAGCCGCTCTGTCCTCTGTACCATGAACATGCCAGATGGCAATACAAGACTGAGCCTCTGGGAGCAGTGCCTTGCACTCGACTTCAAGTATCGTCTGAGGTATCCAATCGGTAACCTCATTCTTTTTTTCAAGTATTCGATTAGAAACCTCGGTTCCCTATCGTCGCCTCGATTATACCACGATGGTATGACCTGTTTCTTTTCTCTTTCCAATCTCCCATAGTCTTATAGCTGCAGTGGCTTCCTCACACTTAATCTGTATGTCTTTGGGTCGGATATCTAGAATAGTCTCCAGTGTCCTCATCGTTCCACTTATGCCCAGACAACATGTTCTCTTAAACTCTTGTATTATCCCTATATTGCACTTTTTCTCTATCGTAGTTTACCAAACTACTAAGTCGTAAGTAAGTATTGGTCGAATCAAATTCCTTTAGAGCCAGTGTAATATCCTCCGATTCAAGTCCCATTTCGAACCAACGGCCCATCTACATAGTGCCAAACATCTGTGAGTACGTTCTCAGTACGCTTCTGAACGTTACACTTATTATTTATTTCACGTTATTTTCTTGTCCAAGATCACTCCCAAGTATTTGGTCTTGTCAGATGTCAAAATCGTTCTATTGAGAAAACGGGGTGCGACAAAATGGCCCTACCTCGTCTTTCTCGTGAACATGCAAATTTCAGTTTTCTCTGGTGACTCCTCCCCCGAAATGAATCATGGCTACGTTGTTGGGTGTAGGGTATAACCAAAATCTAAAATGATTCAAAAACAAGTAAAAAGGCGTTAAGTTCGGCCGGGCCGAACTTTGGATACCCACCACCTCGGCTATATATGTAAACCACCTTTCGTCAAAATCCGGTGCAAAACTCATAACTTATGTCCCATAGCAGAAATATGTGGAGGGGCTTAACTTAACTCTTTGTCCCAAATTTCGGCAACATCGGACAATAAATGCGCTTTTTATGGCCCCAAAACCTAAAACCGAGAGATCGGTCTATATGGCAGCTATATCCAAATCTGGACCGATCAGTGCGATAATGAGGAAGTATGTCAAGGGGCTTAACTTTACTCACTGTCCCAAATTTCGGCGACATCGGACAATAAATGCGTGTTTTATGGGCCTAAGACCCCAAATCGGAGGATCGGTCTATATGGCAGCTATATCTAAATCTGGACCGATCTGAGCCAAATTCACAGAGGACGTCGGAGGGCCTAAGACAACGCACTGTCCCAAATTTCAGCAAAATGTAGCTTTTATGGGCATATAACCCTAAGTCGGAGGATCGGTCTAAATGGCAGCTATATCCAAATGTAAACCGATCTGAGCCAAATTGGCGAAGAACGTTGTAGGGCCTAACACAACTCACTGTCTTAAATCATAGCAAAATCGGCTAATAAATGCGGCTTTTATGGGCCTAAGACCCTAAATTTGAGGATCGGTCTATATGGCAGCTATATCCAAATATGAACCGATCTGAGCCATATTGACGCAGGATGTCGAATGGCCTAACACAACTCACTGTCCCAAATTTCAGCAAAATCGGATAATAAATGTGGCTTTTATGGGCCTAAGACCCCAAATCGGAGGATCGGTCTATATGGCAGCTATATCCAAATCTAGACCGATCTGAGCCAAATTGACGGAGGATATCGAAAGGCCTAACACAACTCACTGTCCCAAATTTCAGCAAAATCGGATAATAAATGTGGCTTTTATGGGCCTAAGACCCCAAATCGGAGGATCGAAAAGGATCAATTTTGTATTTGGTTTAGCCTATTCGTCGAGTCCTTGAATTCTCTTAAGGCAGCGATTATGTCTTCACCTCTGTGACAATAGTATGTAGTTCTGCATTTGTATACCCTGCACCATAGGATTGGGGTATACTAATTTCGTCATTCTGTTTGTAACTCCTCGAAATATTCGTCTAAGACCCCATAAAGAATATATATTCTTGATCGTCATGACATTTTAAGTCGATCTAGCCATGTCCGACCGTCTGTTCGACCGTCTGTCCGTCCGTCCGTCTAAATCGGACCATAACTTGATATAACTCCAATAGCATGGCAATTCTTTTATCCTTTGTTTGCCTTAAAAGACATAATGGGAAAAGAACTCAACAACTGCGATCCATGGTGCAGGGTATATAAGATTCGACCCGGCCGAACTTAGCACGCTTTTACTTGTTGTCATTCTTATTGGTCTAACTTACTCATATATAAAGGAGAGATTTCTCTTCGATCCTTAGTGGAATAACTAATGATGTATAATTACTTTAGCCTATATAAAGCGAATTTGCCCAAAAACCTTCCAATAAGGTACAGGTCTGCCTGTGTATTAGCCTTTTTGGGGTATAAATAATTTTTTGTAAAGACTTGTTAAGACTAAAAATATTTTTTTTCCTGTGTGCAATAGAAGCTGCCTTCCACGCAGCCTTGTGTTGTCCCTTGTCGAGAACTGTTTGCTCGAGTATTTGCAGTAGCTTAAATCTCAATAAGTGTAATTTTTCATCAAGACCAAAGACAATTGTTTGCGTTTTGTAGTCTCCTTAGCTTTTGCGGTATTTAGAGATTCAAAGGGCCATAAGAATCAACATAACAAAAATAACAACAGCCGCAACAGCAACAACCACAATTTATAATTTGAATACCAAATTCAGAGATTTCATCAAGGACTCATCATCAGCAGCAGCATCATCGTCAACATTTGAGCTCAGTGAAAGAAAATAATGTTGCAAATAGATACTCAAGTCAAACAAAATTGTGAGGTTTTTATGCCAAGGACTCAAGGGACAAGGCATTTAAAGAAAGAGTACGACTGTTGATGGAATGATATTAAAAACGAGGACAAATGGTTACAACAAAATTTTCAATGTTATTATAAAATGTCGAAAAATTTTCCTGAAAAATTGAAAAATGTTAGTGATGGTAATGTTCAAGGCAAAATCGTCGGGAAAACAGATTTTATAACAAGTAAGGGAAGACAAAAATCAGGCGGTGCCGATTATATAATACACAACACTTACTCCATAAGTCTAAATTGGGCGGTAGCATTAAATGGAAGACATAGCTAGATCGAATAAAAAAATAATTCTCAGTAAATCGATTTATTTATCAATATGTCTATCTCTTTTCCTGCAGAGTGTAGCAAACAAATGAACTAAGTTATAATATCTTACACAGACTTTTATATAGATTAGCCAAACCTCCAGAGGACTCTCTACGCTCATGGTTGCCAGATAAAATCTGGTATTACCCGGGCCGATTTGGCTGAAATTTTGCATGAGGTGTTTTGTTATGATTTCCAATAACTGTGCTAAGTATGGTTGAAATCGGTCTATAACCTGATATAGCTGTCATAGAAATCGATTCAAGAGGGCGCAACTATCATCCAATTTGTCTGAAACGTACAACGGCTTCTCCCACGATCCTTAGCATACGTGTCAAATATGGTCTGAATCAATTTACAGCCTGATTGTGGCTCCCCTATAAACCGATCTCCCGATTTTATTTCTAGACCCCCTAAAGGGCGCAATTCTTATTGGATTTGGCTGACATTTTACACAATCACCCTTATTCCCGTTGTCGAAGGCAAAAACCGACAGCAGTCGTAGTCGAAGGCGAATTTGTCGTTTCGTGGTATTCTGTAACTTATTCGCCTTCGACAGTTTGATGATATAAAAATATTGGTATTGGGGACAAATGCGATCCATGGATTAGGCCCGGCCGAACTTACCACGCTTTTACTTCTTTAGTATTATAAACCAAAATCAATCTGGACCAAATGATCAATTTGCTGCAGCCAATGACCTACATTAATAAGAATTTATCTATAAAAAATTTCATGCGGATAGCCTCATTCGTTCGAACGCTATTGTGATTTCGGCTATCCACTGAACGGACGGACGAATATGGGTAAACTGACTTAACCCATTAACGGCAAATGGGTAGAAATTAACCCACAAAATTGAAATGTCTAAGAAAAATTCCAGCTCGAGTTAGGAAATGAAATTTTGATTGGCGTAAAATGGATGAGTGAAACTATTGGGTTGCCCAAAAAGTAATTGCGGATTTTTCATATAGTCGGCGTTGACAAATTTTTTCACAGCTTGTGACTCTGTAATTGCATTCTTTCTTCCGTCAGTTATCAGCTGTTACTTTTAGTTGCTTTAGAAAAAAGTGTAAAAAGTATATTTGATTAAAGTTCATTCCAAGTTTTATTAAAAATGCATTTACTTTCTTTTAAAAAATCCGCAATTACTTTTTGGGCAACCCAATAGTTAAAACAAGTAAAAAGGCATTAAGTTCGTCCGGGTCGAATGTTGGATACTCACCAACATGGGTATGTATGTAAACCACCTTTCATCATAATCCAATGAAAAACATATTAATTATGCACCCATAATCCAAATATGGTCCGATTTAGATCAAATTCGTCTCAGATATTGAGTGGTCTAATGAATACAGGTCACTGTTCAATTTGGGTTCAATATTGGACTTTTTGGCGGCTATATCCAAATATAGACCAATCTAAGCTATACAGGAGAAGGATGTCTAAACGCCTTACGCAAATCACTGTCAACTTCAGCAAAATCGGATAATAAATGCAGCTTTTATGGGGCCAAGGCCTTAAATCGAGAGATCGGTCTATATGGCAGCTATATCCAAATCTGGACCGATCTAGGCCGTCTTCAAGAAGAATATCGAGAGGCCTAACACAACTCACTGTCCCAGATTTCGGCGAAATCGAACAATAAATGCGCTTTTTATGGACTCAAGACCTTAAACCGAGAGATCGGACTATATGGCAGCTATATCCAAATCTGAACCGATCTGAACCAAATTGAAAAATAATATCGAAAGATCTAACACAAGTCACTGTCCCAAATTTCGGCGAAAACGGAAAATAAATGCAGCTTTTATGGGCCCAAGACCTTAAATCGAGTGATCGGTCTATATGGCAGCTATATCTAAATCTGGACGGAACTGAGTCAAACCAAAAAGGATGTCAAGTGGCCAAACTGTCGCAAACTTCATCAAAATTGGATAATAAATGAGGCCTTTATGGGCCTAAGACCTTAAATCGGCAGATCGGTCTATATGAGGGCTATAACAACATATAGTCCGATGTACCCCATCTTGGAACTTAACGTGCCTATGGATAAAAAAGGAATATGTGCAAAGCTTCTGCTCAATATCCCTATTTTTAAAGACTATTGGGTTATTTCAACAAACACACAGAAAGACACACAAACGGGCGGACAAACGGACAGACAGACATAGCTGGATGGTCATAGACTTTTACAACGATCGAATATTTATAAATTATAGTGTCGGAAATGGACTTTTCGATGTTTTGTAAACGGAATGACGAAATGTATTTACCCTCCTCCTTCGGTGGTGGGTATAAAAAGTGTTCCCGTCATTTAAGGTCGTGTCGAAAATAAATATTTATATCCACCACCATAGGATGAGGGTATATTAACCAAGTCATTCCGTTTGTAACACTTCGAAATATTGATCTAGGACCCCATAAAGAATATATATTCTTGATCATTTCGACATTCTGAGTTGATCTAGCCATATCCGTCTTTCGAAATCACGATATTGTCGAACGCGAACAGCTAGCCCTTTGATATTTTATACAGATACTTAAAATTTATGTAGGTCATTGGGTACTGCGAATGGGCCCTATCGGTTCAAATTTGGATATAGTTCCGATATAATCCGATCTCCAGATTTGACTTCTTGAGCTCCTGGAAGCCCGAATTTTTATCCGATTTAGCTGAAATTTTGAAAATAGTGTTTTGTTTAACTTCCAACAACTGTGCCAAGTACGGTCGAAATCGGTCTACAACCTGATTTAGCTCCCATATAAACCAATCTCCCGATTTGATTTCTTGATACCCTGGAAGCCTCAATTTTTGCCTGATATGTCTGAAATTTTGCACATCGTGTTTTGTCATGACTTTTAACAACTGTGCCAATTACGGTCCAATTCGGTACCATATAAACTGATCTCCCGATTTGACTTCTTGAGCCCTGGGAAGCCTCAATTTTCATCCGATGTAGCTGAAATTTTGTACGTAGTGTTCTGTTATGACTTCCAACAACTGTGCCAAGTATAGTCGAAATCGATCTATAGCCTGTTATAGCTCCATATAAACTAAATCTCCCGATTAGAATCTTACTTTGCACAGTTGTTGGTAGTCAAATCAATACACTTCTTGCAAAATTTCAGCCAAATCGGAAAATAATTGCGCCCTCTAGCGGTTCAAAATGTCAAGATCCGAGGTTGGTTTATATAGGAGCTGTATTAGATTATGATCCGATTTGGACCATACCATGCGCTGTTGTTGATGGTGAAACCAAAACATTTTATGCAAAATTTAAGTCAAATCGAATAATAACTTTGCCCTCTAGCGATTCATGAAATCAAGATCCGAATTCGGTTTATTTCGGAGCAATATCAGGTTATAGAGTGATTTAAACCACACTTGGCATAGTTGTTGGAAGTTAAAAATTAAACTCTTGGTACAAAATTTTAACCAAATCGGATAAGAATTGCGCCCTGAAGAAGTTCAAGAAGTCAAGATTCGATACCGGTTCATATGGCAGCTATACCAAAATATGGACCCATTTGGCTCATTTACAACCTCAACTGACCTAAACTAGTAAGAGGTATTTGTGCAAAATTTGTAGCACCTAGCTTTACTCCTTCGAAAGTTAACGTGATTTTGACAGAGTGACAGACAGACAGACGGACGGACGGACATAGAAATGGTGGAGGACATAACAATAATTGGAGATAAGCCTACTAAAGGGTGATTCTGTAAGAGCTATGGGAAAGTTTTACAAAAAAATCATTAAAATTCATGAAATCTTTACTTGAATCGATTGTACGGTCCAAGGCGTATTTAATAAGAAGGCCGTATCAGAACAGATGATGGAACTTGATCAGTCAAGTCTTTCTTGAATTCGCCTTATTAAAATAAATATTGGAGGCCACCGTAGCACAGAGGTTAGCATAGCGCCAGGGTTCGAATCCTGGCGAGACCATCAGACCATCCCCTCCTAATGCTGGCAACATTTGTGAGGTACTATGCCATGTAAAGCTTCTCTCCAAAGAGGTGTCGCACTGCGGCACGCCGTTCGCACTCAGCTATAAAAAGGAGGCCCCTTATCGTTGAGTTTAAACTTGAATCGGACAGCACTCATTGATATGTGAGAAGTTTGCCCCTGTTCCTTAGTGGAATGTTCATGGGCAAAATTTGCATTCTTATTAAAATATAAACTTCAAAATAAAAATTCTCTAAAGTGATTTTTGTGTTTCCTGCTGGTATTGTTATCAAACGTTGGTTGTATAATGGTACGCGTCTAACAATCTTTATCGCTATCAGCTTCACTCAGGGAACTAGGTTCATTGCATCGCCCCCGAAAAAGATTCAAAAAGCGCTGAAGAACATAGACAAAATTAACGGATGCACAATGACAGACATTAGAATGAAGAAAATAAGGAGCCAACATGCATGACAATAACGATTATCCAAGCGCCTCCAAAAGGGGTACAAAAACCGCCCTTGTGATTATTGAGCTCTAATCACAATATTCCTATTTGAGCCCTTTGCTAGAGGTACGTTAATTATCCTTCCTTAAAACAATTCAGAAGGAATCCTCATCTGCACCAAAGAGTCATGCATTTGATATTTTTGATGTATGGTCCTTGGTTATAATCGAGACACACCTATGAATTTGGAAACAATTTCAGCCCAACTGGAATTGAGCCAGAACTACACTGGTCTGCACTTGGTAGCTATTTTATCGCTACAATAACCCATTTAAAACTATTTAAACCAGCAATCTTAGTAAAGCTCTGGAGCTAATTGTGATTTTGAACATTTTATAGTTTGTTTTTTCTTGCTTGACACTCAAATATTATTGTAGTAAACTTCTTTCTTCTTGCCCTGATTGGTTAAAGCAAATTTGCCGTAAATTTTAAATGTCACGGTGAATCGATTTTTTTTAGCCCTAATTTTGGCATACTCTTTTCAACATTTCAGCCGGTATCTCACGAATAAATGCTTCAATGTTGTCTTCCAATGCGTCAATTGAAGCGGGCTTGTCTGCATGGACATGAGCCCCACAAAAAATAGTCTAAAGGTGTTAAATCGCACGATCTAGGCGGCAAATTGACCGGTCGCGAACGTGAAATAAAATGTTCACTGAAATCATCTCTCAATATGTCCATTGTTACGCGTGCTGTGTGGCATGTGGTACCGTTTTGTTAAAACCACATGTCATGCAAGTCAAGCTCAAAAAAGATGGATATCATCTTGCCATGGCGCTCACCTCTCACAGTTACGTTACGATTCGCATCGTCTTTGAAGAAGTACGCTCCAATGATGAAACCAGCCCATAAATCGCACTAAACTGTGACTTTTTCGGAATTAGCTTCTGCAAAATCGACAATTTACGCGAAGTCCAAACTGATCGACATCGCAGCCTGGATCGTATCATATTTGGATATACCCTGTCGCTGAGATTGTGATCTGTAAGGTATGTTAGACTCATCATCCTTATTTCGTGAAAATTCGATGAAAATGCACCATTTATGAACCCAAATAAGGATAAAATACATATCCATGGTGTTGGTTATTCAAATTTCTGCCCAGCCGAAGTTAATGCGTTTTTAGTTGTTTAAGTTTCAATAAGTATTAAAACTTTTGTAAGTTCTTCAAACTACAGCATCAATTGCTTGCGGCCTAGATAACTGATAACACTTATCAGCGCCACAAATTTAAATGCCTTATATTGAAATATTGATTTAAGAATTTTGCAAAACTTTTCCTTTCCACCACCACTACTTCCTCCCCCACCACGTTAGCTTTGTTATCTATGAGATATAAAAGGTTTCCAATTTTCGAGGGTATTGATTATGGTCCACTCTTAATGCTTTTGTTGAGTGCTGTAACGCCAATTAAAATAGCACTTTACCATGGGACCACAAAGAAAGCGCAAGCGGAAGGAATTCCATTAATTTTCTTTCTCGATGCTGATAAAATTTCAATTAACATTAATTAACTGTAACAAACTACGCTTTGGTTTGATTTGTCTTTATGATAGCGCGGTATCAACGATGAATGGATGCTAGAATTTTTCTTTATCAATTTTCTTAATTTTAAGTTAACCCCTTGGTTCGTTTCTCTCGGGGGGATTTTTGAGGACCATGCAATGAAACTGTAATGCCACAAAAATCCATTTGAAATCTCTGGGGCTGAACTAGCCCTATTAAGAAGGATATTCTCTTTTCGACACATAAATCCTTTTTCAAAAAAGCAAGGGCTGCCGGGAGGTGGTAGGAAGACGAAATGAATAGCCTCACAAGTAGTGAGAGATAAACATTTTTCTCGTAAATATTTTGGTATGAATTTTAAGGACTCTTTACAGTTCAATTTAAGGCAAGCAGCAAAGTTTTATAAATAACTGCAGGCGCTCAAGCACACGCAATCTTATACAGTTTCACAGATAGCTACCCCCTTCTATGCGGGTCGGTTCTAACAACCACACTAACATAATTCCATTTAAGAATTTCTATACAAACTTGTTTGTCCTTTCGCTTGCTCTGTGTGCCACATCCTTTAGCCACTCTCATGGCAATTAATTAGCTTTAGCTTTCTGTCATTTCACTACTGCTGGCTGACTGGCAGCTGGCATTTGGCTGTGTGGTAGTACCTCAAGTTGTTTTTGTGTCAATTGCTTAGATGCGAGGGTAGGGTGACACATTTTTTTCGGAGCAAAATTTCTTAACAAATGAGTTGAGACAGTCAATACCAGCATTTTTAGGTGCTCACATTTTAATTTTTGCGCACATTTCTTTTCCGATGTTTTCCTTGATACAGAAATTTTTATTCCCACCCACGTATATCCACATCCACTTGTACGCTTACATCAGAAGTCAACATGATACCTTCCATTGCTTGTTATTTAAGCATCATTTACAAGGGGTATTTGTGCATACTAATGGCCTCTTTTTCACAGTCAACTCTTCTTGTCAACATATTTTATACTTTCGTACAATAAATTTAAGATTAACATTTTAAAAGATATGCTAAATAGGCATTTTATCAATTTCTTTTTCAGTACATTTGAGTCAAACAGGTTTTTATTTATGACTTTTGGCTGACATCCTTTAGGGAGAAGCTATAAAGGACTTTTTGGGTTTCGCTTCAATGACGAACATTCTTTAAAAATAACAAAAGTTATAAAAAACCAAGAACTATTTAAATTAAAATTTCGGTCTCCAACATAGCTCCCACAAAAAGTGGTCTTTCGACTTGGCTTCTTAAACTCCTACAATTACTGAGAGATCAGGCTGAAATGTTGCAATGTTGGGTTAAATCCGTTCATAAACTGATATAGCTCCCATATAAAACGATTTCCCGGTTTCACGTCAGGAGCCCCTGGATGCCACAATATTTAGTAGAGTAAAGTTATGCTCTAATGCAATTATTTACATGTTTTATTTTATACAAACTGGACTGGACCCGCTCCACTGCGCCTTCTTTCCCTCTCTTATTTTATTTAAGCTCTATACTGACACAGACGGGAAATTAGTCTTGTTTGATGGTGCTGGTACAGCCTTTCAGATATTTCGCCGCCATTGGGGATATCGTATTGGTGCTCTTTTTCTAAATATGTCCGGTATGGCGTAATTTCCGGTATGGGAGTATGTCCGGTATCAAATTTCGCTTAAATCGCCCCACAACTCTCCGAAATCTGGCGTTTTTAAAAATGGGTTAAGAGGAGGGTGCCTCCATTTAAGTATGGATGTTAGATCTACTTAATTTTCTTGGTTTTGGTGGTGGATTGGATTGGTCAAACCTTTTACCCCGAAAGTGGATATCAGATTCATACTCTACCCCCAAAAACCACATTTGTGCTACATATTGCTAAAGTCGTTACATATGTCAGCTTTTTAGGGGGAGTTTATAAGGTGAGGCGTACCTGAAATACTTGGCCATGAAACAGATATCAGATTTGAGCCCCTTTTTGCCGTAGTCCACAAATATGTTCAGTTTGAGGGGTATGTAGGGTGGGGAGGCCACCCACGCACTTAACCTTGAAAAAAAAAAATCATCGTGCTCTACTCTCAAATTCCTTTTATTTGAGCCCCAATTCCCATTGGTTTAGGGGGAGTTTATGGGGCGGGAGGGGGGGAGATAACCCCCAAACACTTGGCCTCAAAGTTGGATGTCAAACTCGTTCTTCTATCAATTACCTAGTATTTGAGCCCTTTAGTAGGCAAATATGTCCCGTTTGAAGGGAGTTTAGGGGGCGAACCCTGAAATAATATGAGCGTAGTGCTAGAGCACTATTGTGCCCCATAATATTAGGGCCATCAAATACGTCCTATTTGGTGGGTGTTATGGTAGGGGGTGGCCTTTACACACTTGGTCACGTCTATTGATTTGAGATTCGTGCTCTACTCCAATATTGCCGTAGTGAGCAAATATCAGCTGAGCGCTCTACTCTGAAATATCTAAATAAAAATAGTCTAAAGGCGTAAAATCGCAAGATCTAGGCGGCCAATTGACCGGTCGCGAACGTGAAATAAAATGTTCACCGAAATCGAAACCTCTCAATAAGTTCATTGATACGCGTGCTGTGTGGCATGTGGTACCGTTTTGTTAAAACCATATGTCATGCAAGTCAAGCTCTTGCATTTTTGGCAATAAAGTTGGATATCATCTTGCGATAGCGCTCACCATTCACAGTTACGTTACGATTCGCATCATCTTTGAAGAAGTACGCTCCAATGATGCCACCAGCCCATAAATCGCACTAAACTGTGACTTTTTCTGAATGCATTGGTAGATCTCACAATGCTTCTGGCTGATCTTCACTTCAAAATGGACAATTCTGCTTAGCTTCTGCAAAATCGACAATTTACTCGAAGTCAAAACTGCTCGATACCGCAGCCTGGATCGTACCATATTTGGATATACCCTCTCTGTTAGGTATGCTAGACTCATCATCCTTATTCCATGAAAATTCGATGAAAATGCACCATTTGTGAACCCAAATAAGAATAAAATACATATCTATGGTGTTGGTTATTCAAATTTCTGCTCAGCCGAAGTTAATGCGTTTTTAGTTGTTTAAGTTACAGTAAGTATTAAAACTTTTGTAAGTTCTTCAAACTACAGCATCAATTGCTTGCGGCCTAGATAACTGATAACACTTATCAGCGCCACAAATTTAAATGCCTTAAATTGAAATATCCTTCATACAATTGATTTAAGAATTTTGCAAAACTTTTCTTTTCCACCACCACCACTTCCTCCCACACCACGT
Source organism: Stomoxys calcitrans (assembly GCF_963082655.1). Lineage (NCBI taxonomy): Eukaryota > Metazoa > Arthropoda > Insecta > Diptera > Muscidae > Stomoxys > Stomoxys calcitrans. The sequence goes on along the minus strand of NC_081555.1, from coordinate 113,865,037 downwards.
TAACTTAGTTATCTATGAGTTACAAAAGGTTTCCAATTTTCGAGGGAATTGATTATGGTCCACTCTTAATGCTTTTGTTGAGTGCTGTAACGCCAATTAAAATAGCACTTTACCATGGGACCACAAAGAAAGCGCAAGCGGAAGGAATTCCATTAATTTTCTTTCTCGATGCTGATAAAATTTCAATTAACATTAATTAACTGTAACAAACTACGCTTTGGTTTGATTTGTCTTTATGATAGCGCGGTATCAACGATGAATGGATGCTAGAATTTTTCTTTATCAATTTTCTTAATTTTAAGTTAACCCCTTGGTTCGTTTCTCTCGGGGGGATTTTTGAGGACCATGCAATGAAACTGTAATGCCACAAAAATCCATTTGAAATCTCTGGGGCTGAACTAGCCCTATTAAGAAGGATATTCTCTTTTCGACACATAAATCCTTTTTCAAAAAAGCAAGGGCTGCCGGGAGGTGGTAGGAAGACGAAATGAATAGCCTCACAAGTAGTGAGAGATAAACATTTTTCTCGTAAATATTTTGGTATGAATTTTAAGGACTCTTTACAGTTCAATTTAAGGCAAGCAGCAAAGTTTTATAAATAACTGCAGGCGCTCAAGCACACGCAATCTTATACAGTTTCACAGATAGCTACCCCCTTCTATGCGGGTCGGTTCTAACAACCACACTAACATAATTCCATTTAAGAATTTCTATACAAACTTGTTTGTCCTTTCGCTTGCTCTGTGTGCCACATCCTTTAGCCACTCTCATGGCAATTAATTAGCTTTAGCTTTCTGTCATTTCACTACTGCTGGCTGACTGGCAGCTGGCATTTGGCTGTGTGGTAGTACCTCAAGTTGTTTTTGTGTCAATTGCTTAGATGCGAGGGTAGGGTGACACATTTTTTTCGGAGCAAAATTTCTTAACAAATGAGTTGAGACAGTCAATACCAGCATTTTTAGGTGCTCACATTTTAATTTTTGCGCACATTTCTTTTCCGATGTTTTCCTTGATACAGAAATTTTTATTCCCACCCACGTATATCCACATCCACTTGTACGCTTACATCAGAAGTCAACATGATACCTTCCATTGCTTGTTATTTAAGCATCATTTACAAGGGGTATTTGTGCATACTAATGGCCTCTTTTTTCACAGTCAACTCTTCTTGTCAACATATTTTATACTTTCGTACAATAAATTTAAGATTAACATTTTAAAAGATATGCTAAATAGGCATTTTATCAATTTCTTTTTCAGTACATTTGAGTCAAACAGGTTTTTATTTATGACTTTTGGCTGACATCCTTTAGGGAGAAGCTATAAAGGACTTTTTGGGTTTCGCTTCAATGACGAACATTCTTTAAAAATAACAAAAGTTATAAAAAACCAAGAACTATTTAAATTAAAATTTCGGTCTCCAACATAGCTCCCACAAAAAGTGGTCTTTCGACTTGGCTTCTTAAACTCCTACAATTACTGAGAGATCAGGCTGAAATGTTGCAATGTTGGGTTAAATCCGTTCATAAACTGATATAGCTCCCATATAAAACGATTTCCCGGTTTCACGTCAGGAGCCCCTGGATGCCACAATATTTAGTAGAGTAAAGTTATGCTCTAATGCAATTATTTACATGTTTTATTTTATACAAACTGGACTGGACCCGCTCCACTGCGCCTTCTTTCCCTCTCTTATTTTATTTAAGCTCTATACTGACACAGACGGGAAATTAGTCTTGTTTGATGGTGCTGGTACAGCCTTTCAGATATTTCGCCGCCATTGGGGATATCGTATTGGTGCTCTTTTTCTAAATATGTCCGGTATGGCGTAATTTCCGGTATGGGAGTATGTCCGGTATCAAATTTCGCTTAAATCGCCCCACAACTCTCCGAAATCTGGCGTTTTTAAAAATGGGTTAAGAGGAGGGTGCCTCCATTTAAGTATGGATGTTAGATCTACTTAATTTTCTTGGTTTTGGTGGTGGATTGGATTGGTCAAACCTTTTACCCCGAAAGTGGATATCAGATTCATACTCTACCCCCAAAAACCACATTTGAGCTACATATTGCTAAAGTCGTTACATATGTCAGCTTTTTAGGGGGAGTTTATAAGGTGAGGCGTACCTGAAATACTTGGCCATGAAACAGATATCAGATTTGAGCCCCTTTTTGCCGTAGTCCACAAATATGTTCAGTTTGAGGGGTATGTAGGGTGGGGAGGCCACCCACGCACTTAACCTTGAAAAAAAAAAATCATCGTGCTCTACTCTCAAATTCCTTTTATTTGAGCCCCAATTCCCATTGGTTTAGGGGGAGTTTATGGGGCGGGAGGGGGGGAGATAACCCCCAAACACTTGGCCTCAAAGTTGGATGTCAAACTCGTTCTTCTATCAATTACCTAGTATTTGAGCCCTTTAGTAGGCAAATATGTCCCGTTTGAAGGGAGTTTAGGGGGCGAACCCTGAAATAATATGAGCGTAGTGCTAGAGCACTATTGTGCCCCATAATATTAGGGCCATCAAATACGTCCTATTTGGTGGGTGTTATGGTAGGGGGTGGCCTTTACACACTTGGTCACGTCTATTGATTTGAGATTCGTGCTCTACTCCAATATTGCCGTAGTGAGCAAATATCAGCTGAGCGCTCTACTCTGAAATATCTAAATAAGTTAAAAATTAGGGTAAGGGGGAGGGTCTGCCTCACCCATGAAATATCCAAAAATTAAGTACCCAATTTTCACCTCGTGACCGTTCTGCATCATATGTGAAAACTCCAAGAAAATCGGTTCAGCAGTTTTTGAGTCTATACGGAACATATAAACAAACAAACCACCGCAAATTCCGTGTTATACTCACCACCATAGGATGGGGGTATACAACAACACCTCGAAATATTGATCTGCGACCCCATAAAGTATATATATTCTGGATCGTCTCGACATTCTGAGTCGATCTGGCAATGTCTGTCCGTCCGCCCATCTATCGAAATCATGACAACGGTCGAACGCGTAAAGCTAGAAGCGTGAAATTTTGCACAGATACTTTCTATTGATGAGGTCGCTGATGATTGCAAATATTGGGTTGCCCAAAAAGTAATTGCGGATTTTTCATATAGTCGGCGTTGACAATTTTTTCAACGGCTTGTGACTCTGTAATTGCATTATTCTCAGCTCTCAGCAGTTATCAGCTGTTACTTTTAGCTTGCTTTAAAAAAAAGTGTAAAAAAGTATATTTGATTAAAGTTCATTCTAAGTTATATTAAAAATGCATTTACTTTCTTTTAAAAAATCTGCAATTACTTTTTGGGCAACCCAATAGTTCATATCGATTAAGATTTGGATATAGCCGCCATATAAACCTATCTCCCGATTTGACTTCATGAGCCCCTAAAAGCCTTAATTTTCACCCTCAATTGGATCGAAGACTTGCGTTACTACTTTCGACATCTAAGCCAAGTATGATCCGAATCGGTTTATAGACAGATATCGCTCCCATATAAACCGATACTTGGATTTGAGTTCTTCAGCCCTTATAAGCATAAATTTTCGCCCGATTTAGCTGAAATTTGGAACAAGGACTGAAGTTATGAATTCCAACATCCATGTCAAATATGATCCGAATCTGTCCATAAACAGATATAGCCCCCATATAAATTGATCACCGTATTTGAGTTCTTCAGCCCTTATAAGCATAAATTTTCTCCCGATTTGGCTGAAATTTGGAACAAAGATTTGTGTTATGGCTTCCAACATCCATGATAAATATGGTCCGAATCGGTCTATAAATAGATATGGCCCCAATATAGACCGATCCCCTGATTTGACTTCCTCAGCCCTTAGAAGCCTACATTTTCATCAGATTTTAATGAAATTTGGAACAAAGACTTAAAATGCGACTTTCGACATCCCTGCCAAGTATAATTCCAATCGTTCTATAAACAAATATAGCCCCCGTTTAAACCTACCCCTGGATTTGACTTCCTGAGCCCTTAGAAGCCCCAGTTTTCATTCGATTTGGCTGAATTTTAGAACAAAAATTTAAATTATGACTTTCATCACCGATGATCATACTTGGCATCGAATCGATCTATAAAAAGGTAAAGCCTTCACATAAACTGATCTCCGGATTTGTCTTCTTAAGCCCCTAGAAGCCTCAATTTGCATCCGATTTGGCAAAAACTTGGATACAAATTGCCTACAGTGGAACCTGTCTCCTTGGGTGGAGAAAATGATCCATTTACAGAAAGCGCAAAATCTCTGGGTGTTTTGCTGGACATGAAATTTAAGTTCAAATCCAACATTTTGGAAAGGGCAAGAAAGACTACTCTTGCCCCATACAACTGCAAGAGGGCCATTGGCAAAAGTTGGGTGTTTAGACCACGTGTCATGCATTGGGTATATACTGCAGTTATCAGACCTTTTATGCTATATGGTGTTGTGGTCTGGTGGACGGCGCTTCAAAAAACCACCTTCAGCTCAATACTTAACCGGATTCAAAGGATGGCTTGTTTGTTCATTACAGCCGCGCTGAGGACAACACCATCTGATGCACTGAATTTAATGCTACATCTTATGCCTCTGGACATTGTGGGTAGATTGCAGCGACCACTGCCGTTAGGTTAAGGCAGCTATCTCATTGATCATGTGACGGCTACGGACAATGTGTTATCCTTGATACAATATCCGATGTTCCAGGCAGTGTGGATTTCACCCTACCTGAGCCGCTTTTTGATAAAAATTGCTGTACCACTATTTCTGATAGAGCCGATTGGAACTACGATATCCCTGGTAACAGAAGTTACATACACTTCTAGACGGATGGTTTCAAACTAAAGAACCGGGTGGGCTTTGAGGTGTACTTTAAAGATCTAGAACTGGTCATATGGAAGAGGTTACCCGACCACTGCAGTGTGTATCAACCAGATATCCTTGCAATGAAGAAAGTGGTGGAATGGCTAAGATATAATGTCATTACGACGATTGTCATAAATATCTTCTTAGACAGCCAGGCAGCCATTAAATTCCTGGAGAACGTATTTCTGAACACAAAAACCGCTCTCGTCTGTTGCAGATCTCACAACGAGATGGCTTAACAGTTCAAAATTCACCTGTTCTGGGTGCCGGGCCACAGAGACCTCCCAGGGAATTCTAAAGCAGACGAGCTTGCGAGATTAGGAATTGCCTTATACACTCCAGCGACATTGGAATCTGTGGGTATGCCTCTAGCGACATGTAAGCTTAGTTTTCATGACCAGGCCCGAAGGGTAACGAATGATAGATGGTTGAAAAGAGGGGGCTGTGAGCATTCCACAACCATGTGGCCTTATCTAGACTTGCTGTCTTTGGCTAGAACAGACGTCTCAGTCATTGTGTCCGTCATGACAGGTCACTGTCTAATCAGAAAACATGCTGACAGACTGAAGGTTGCCAGCAACGACTTTTGCAGAAGCTGTAGGGACATCGAGGAAGATGTGACTATAGAACACCTTCTGGGTGTGTTTCCCACTCTACCAGTTAGAAGGAGTTCCACTTTAGGTTCTCATTTCTTTGAGAACCAGTCTGGTTTAGCGGATGTAAACATTCGCAAGTTATTGGGGTTTTTTAAAGCGATCTGGATGGTTCAACGGTAGGAACTAGAGGGTATCTTCCATCTTCTATTCCTGTGGTATCACAATGGACGAAAACGTCTAAGTGAGTCTGATGGCAAACTGCCACTTAAACCTTACCTAATCTAACCTGGAACAAAAACTTGATTTCAACATCCACGCCAAGTATGAACCGAATCGGCCCATAAACATGTATAGTCTCCATTTTAACCGATCCCTGGATTTGATTTCTTCAGCCCTTAGAAGCCTAAATTTTCACCTAATTTGGCTGAAAATTGAACCATCTTATGACTAACAACATCAGTTCCAAGGTTTATACGCATCATTCAATATGGTGATATAGGACCCCTAAGTACCGATATCCTCATATGACTTTTTGGGACCAAAGCAAGTAAAAACTTGTTAAATTTGGCCGTGCCGAACGTTGGATAACCACCATTAGGTATATAATAATCATCATACTTTATTATAACTCCATAGTTATATATAAATAGGGGCTGGTATCATATTTTATTAAGGTCCCAAACTTATATACAAGTAACAGTTTCAGAGAAATTAGATAATAAATCCGCTTTTTTTGGGATAAAGACCAAAAATTAGAAGATCGGTCTATACGATAGCTATATCTGTTAAGTCTGATCTGATTCATATTTGGGTCTGATGACGGGAAGCTTAAAACAACTCACTAATTAAAATTTCAACGAAATCGGCTTTTATGGGCTTCAGACTCTTAATCGGCATAGCGGCATAGGTCAGATGGCGGGAGGCTTAAAACAACTCACTGATTTACATTTCGGTGAAATCGGGTAATAATTAAAGCTTTTATGGATTCCAGACCCTTAATCGACAGATCGGTGGATATGACAGCTATATCTAAATATAGTCCGGTCTGAATCGTATTAAGATCGGGTGGTGGAAGGTTTAAAACTATTCTTTGTTTTAAATTTCAGCGAAATCGGTTACAAAATAAAGCTTTTATTGGCTTCAGACCCTTTATCGGGAAATCGGTCTATAAGGCAGCTATATCAAAATATAGTCCGATCTGGACAAGGCTTTTATGGGCTTCAGACCCTTTATCGGCAGGTCAGTCTATATGGCAGCTATATCTAAATATGGACGTATTTGTGCCAAATTTCAGCTCAATATCTCCATTTTTAAAGACTGTATAGTGATTGGACAATCCTGTCCTTAACATTTGATTTTATATTTTGTTTTTTGTTTTGAATACTTGAATTTAATTGTACCATTGAATTATAATTGAATTAAATTGTTAAATTGTACTTCCCAACTCTGATTGTAATAGAATGCTAAAAGGCATGTCAGTTTGTACTAAAGGAATGATATGGAATTAGAACATTCCTGACTACATGCCCTTTTTAGAAACTTACCATCAAACACTTGGTCATCAGCGTTCGATCGGTAAGGTTTGAAGATTCTAACTCCTCTTTTCATCTCTTTCCCTAGCGTAACATCTACCTAACCCACTAACCCTATTTAAATAAACTTACATATTATAACGTTTTACTGAAACCAAACTTGTGTTTTGCTTTTTACTCCTTTGCGGTGTTGCTGTGGGTATTCTATTTCTTTGCTTGTTATTCCCCAACTCTGAGGAATAACAAGCTGCTACATACAGTCCACTCATCTACGACCTTCGCTTTACATCATATATTTGGAATCCCCCCCCCCCAAAGCTATTCATGGTCCTTCGAGCCGTTCACTGGAAACTGCAAGAAAAACTCACACACACAACAGAAGGTAAAACCAAACCAAAATCCCAAAGTTCCCATGTTAGTTGTGTGAAGCACCGGTAAGTGCAAAACCATTTTTTGTTCTCTTGAAGAAAAAACATTTGCAAACAACCGCGAAAAAAATCGTACAGAAAACAGGAAAATCGAACTAATTATCATAAAAAGTGCTCAAAATTTCAAAAATTCCATAAATTTGAAAAATCTGTGATAAAATGTGATAAAAGATAACAAAAAAAAAAAAAAAAAAAGTCAGTTTGTAATGCAAAGTTGTTGTTTTCGTCGTTTCGACATTAAAAATTGTTAATTTTCGTTAGTTTGAAAGTTGAAAATGGTCAAATTAAAAGCCTAAAAAGCCAAAAAAAAATTGACATAATAACTGCCAAAAACCAATCAAAATTCGTTTGTTTGCAAATGTTCGTTTGTGTGCCAATAAAATTATACACTCAACAAAAAAATCTGCAGAAAATTCAAGAAAAAGTGCAAAGTGCAAAGTGCAAAATTTTTTCGGTTGAAAGGGTGTTTGAAAAATCCATAATTTTTGCTATAACGGTAAAAAAAAAACGGTGAAAATAACGGTCGAACACGTGCCCAAAAATCCGAAAGAATCGTCTTATATACATATAGATACAAATACATAAGGTGCACTTATGTACAGGAAAGGCAATAAAGAAGAAGAAACCCAGTCTGTAATCCAAATAGATAGAAGAAGAAAAGCCCATGTAAAAAAAAGAACCGTTTTTGTTTAAAAGAAATTCGAAAAAAAAAAAGGAGAAAATAAAATTTTTTTTCGTTGTGCATGGAGGCTAATATAATACAACAAAAAGGTATTTAAAAAAAAAAAAAAAAAAGAAAAAAATTTTTTTCCTCAAATTCATCTCATCATATTCATTTCATCCTCATCATAAATCATCCCCCATTTTCCTTTTGTCATCATTTGTTAAAATAAAAAAAAAAAAAAAAAAAAAAAAAAAAAATTATTTAAAATCGTAATTTACAAAAATTTTCCTGAATTATTGCACTATCATCATTAAAATTGCACTGCCCCTTAATCATCTTCAGTTTATTGCACTTTACTCATTTATCATATTGCACACAAACATTATCATTATTTTCCCATAAAATTATATTTCCACTAAAATATTAAAACAAATCAATACAACAACATACACTACAATTTAAAATCATTTCCCATAAACATATCGCTTAAATTTTGCAATTAACTAAGCTACCCATCAAATTGCATTGTATCAAAAAGCATTTTTTTTCGAGTGTACATGATCACCTAATAAGAAAAAGAAAATCAATTCCAACCAACATCAATTGTGATGAAAAAGGGCCAAAGCAATGTATGCCTATTTGAATATACAAACGAACGTACATACATAAAGTCATCGGTGTACAACGAAAGCCAATGTCTGGCCGCTAACAGCAACGAAAAAAAAAAAAAATAAAGCAGAGTTCTTGTATGTAAATATACACGTGTGTGTGTATACTTGAATGTTCATCGACGGCCACTGCCTGGCCCTAGAAGCAACGAAAAGAAAACAAAACGAAGTAGAAGCATATATGGTTATACACGCGTGTGTGTATACATAAATACTCATCGACACTCAGTCAAAGCTCGCAGCCTTATCCACTGGCAGAGACAAAGAACACACGGCAATAGCAATAAGCGAGGCTGGAAATACAGCCTATGAACATACGTATGATCACAGTACACTGGAAAAAATTGTTGGTAATTTTTTTTAAAGGAAAAGTACAACGTATAATATTGGAAAATTTTTATGTTGATTTGTTTTAACATCTCCATCACAAACATACAAAACCACATACATTTATTCATCGTTAACAACAAGTAAATATCGAAATTGAACAGACAAAGAGTTAGAATCAAATATATAAATCGTTATATCGTTCGAAATTTTAAATAACAACGTTGTGGCTACACAGAGAATCAACTATTGATGTTTGCATCTACAGTAAAACACACCTAGATATGATATGCAAATCATATGCCCATGAATAAGAAAGAAAAGCATTGATAATTTTCTCAAATGAATTGAAAACCCTTCTCTTGATACAAAATTATTTGGTTTGTTTTTAATATTGTGCTGGCTTTCTTTTCGCATCGCTTTATTGATTTCAATATAATTTTTTCCGGAAAGTTTAAAAAAAAAAAGTAAAATTTTACAACAACTTTTCTTGAGAATAATGCTCGAACAGTGAAAGTTTATGCCGAACATTTAGACTTTGTCAACATAAAATACATTTTCATCGCTCTTAACAAAAACAATTAAAATTGTCAACTTTTGCATAAAATCCCTAATCAATTAAAATTGATTTTTTGTCGGACTTAACATTTTCATAGTTTCGCCGAAATTATAGAATAGCTATTGTTTCTCAATAACTCCAACAGCTCTTATTAAATTTTAATGTAAAATAAAAAATTTTGTGTTCGATAATATAATCATTAAACTCGACTCGTATTATTTTTCACGTGTACCGGTGTCCCTAACAAAACGAAAATATCCAAACCTACTTCATCAACATATGTACGTATATATGCAGGAGTCGCCCAACGAAAGGGAAAAAATAGTCAAAGCAAATTCGTCAACATAGGTACGTGTGTATATACATCCATTTGTACACGCAGTCATCGTAACAGCATATCATTCCCCCACTCGCATGAGCAGCGACGGTCGTAGGCAACAGCGGTGATCATTTGCGAATAGAGAAACAGCAAACTGCATAAGGTCAATGCCCTTTCATAGTCAAATATATTTACATGAAGAAAGAATTTAGAAATCATATGGTACAGCACCAGGCCAACATATTAAGACCAAAACAATTCATTTGAGAAAAATAAAAGTTAAGGGAAAAAAAGCCAACATATTGTCAACAGTGTATCTTTACAACGAGCCCAACGGAACCCCTCTTTTCACAAACAAGTGTTTTGATGATTAGAGATTGAAATATGTTTTAATATAAAGCGTTTTTTATTGGAAAATTGTGGAAATTAAAACACAATTCTTCCGTTCTACGACAATAAACAAAATTTATTCAACGAAAGCGAGCTGTTGGAATATTGTGAAGAAGCAACACAACGATTCCATTCTACGAAAAATAAATTTAAATATTTTAGCGTTATAAGGAAAATTGTGAAACGTAAGCACAATTGTTCCCATCATCAAACAAATAAATAAAATAAAACTATTATAAATGAAAATTACAACTTCATAAAATAACAAACACCATAAAACACATCTTTATTTTCATCATTTTAAAACTAACAACACACATTTCTGAACTAACACAAAACATTGGTCCGCATTTGATACAATTTGCTATCAAATGGAAATACATTTTTTTGGGAATCTCTAATTTATCTGCAGACAAGAATATTTCGACTTGGGACCCTTTGACGTTTTTCGATTCGATTTGGATATTCGCGTCGATTTCTTTTCCCGTCGATCTCTTGCTCTATTGGAAACTTCATTCCCAATCGGAAGTCACATGATTTTTCGAGGAAATTTCTCTTCGTTTGACTGGATTTCTACAAAAATTCGTACTCAATAAGAATTTTTTTTTGTCGTTTATTGGGACTTTTTCAGAGAAATTCTTACTCGAACGAAATTCTGCTATTTCACTGCATTTTACTACGATAATTCTTACTCCAGCAGAATTTCACTACTTTTTATCGTACCTTTCCCAAGAATTCTTGCTCGATAGGAGTTTATAGCCCTTTATTGGATTTCCACGAGAGTTCTTGCAGCGGAGGGTTTGGCTGCCTTTTATGAATTTTTTATCTCAGGAATTCTCAGTGACTGGGATTTCGATTCTTCCACTTTTGATGGAGAGATTCTACGAAGGCCTAACGTTTTCAAATCTCGACAACTCTTGTGGTTTTGAAATTGTAAGGTACATATTTGGCAATTCGTTGCATTCCCGCTAGTCACTTACAATTTTCAGGATCAAACCTTTCCATAGAAGAAGGGATCTGTTCTTCCATTTGCTCCTGGTAATTCTGTACCTCACAGAATTTTCGCAATCCATTGCATCACCCCGATCGGCCCACATTCTTCGACTTTGCATTCTGCTTTGAGTGAGATTATTTTTACATTGATTGTTGGCATTTGTAAGTTGTATTTTTTTGGCAATTCGTTGCATTCCCGCTCTGCAGCTTACATTTCCTGATCGCTCTACATTTTGATTGCACTTACAATTAAAATAACAGTTTCTCATTCAACGGATCACATCACGCTTGGGGTTCAAAAGCCATACAGATTCGCGCGAAGATCTTTTTTTGGTGAACCTACGAGATATCGATTCTTCTTCTAGCTGACTCCATCCATATCATATTTGTCATTGTCGTACAGTTCTGTTCTTCCCTTTTTTCGAGATGAGTCTGACGACTAAAGGTGCTAAGACCGGCACAGGGGACACTGGATGTATGGATACCAATCCGACATCGGGGTCTACTGACCACAGTAATTCCACCGGTGCATCTATGGAGACTTCCCTCAACAACGATAAATTTTTGTTCGATTGTGATCACTTGATCTCATTTTGTACACAATTTGAACAAAGTGACATTTCTGACCAAACCGACTCGGTTTTGGAGGTGAAACTAGAGGACTTGGAGAGCCGTTGGCAAAGGCTACAGGCAACTTATGAAGGTGTTATGCTGTCTCCAAGGTCTTCGAACACCAGGGACTTCAGGGAAAATGCGAAGATAAATTTCAACGCCAGTTCTGAGGCGTATTACACAGCCAGATCTCAAATTCTGGATATTCTCAGAATAGCTAGCGGGAATACTAGACAGTCTACGAGACACAGTCTTATCCCCAGTTATATACCACAACAGCAATATATTCCTCAAAACACGTCTTTGGAAGTCTCAAACAGCTGCATTAAGGTACCGCCTTGTGACACTGAGATTTTCAAAGGAGGCTACGAGGAATGGCCGTCATTCCGTGATATGTTCACGGCAGTCTATGTTAACCACCCCAAGTTAACGAAAGCTCAGAAACTTTACCATTTGCGGAATAAAACCAGAGGTGCCGCTGGTGCAATCGTCAAAAGGTACACCTTATGTGACGAGAATTTCGACATAGCATGGAGTGCTCTGAAATCCCGCTACGAAAACAAGCGTGTGCTTGTTGACAATCAACTGAAGATGCTTTTTAATATTCCTACAGCAACAGTAGAGAATAGTGATTCCATTCAGAGAATCCAATCGGCAGTAAATGATTGTCTGTGTACTCTCAAGACACTTGACGTTGACGTCGAAAGTTGGGATCCGATTTTGATATATCTGGTATCGACGAAATTACCAGATGAAACTCTTTCTCTTTGGGAACAATCTTTGAAATCCCACCGAGATTTACCGACATGGAACCAACTTGACGAGTTCCTCATAAACAGATTCGAGGTTGTAGAACGCATCACCAGCATTAAGTCTACGAAACAACAGAATAACATCCCGTCTCAAAATTCTGCCAAGACTCAGTCACCAAATAACTCATCTGCCAAAATTCAAACGTATCACTCCCAAGAGAAACTAAATTCGTCATGTCCTGTTTGTGTTTCCAAACATTCAATTAGGACTTGCCCAGATTTTCGCAAATTTACAGCACAACAGCGTATAGACTTTGTCTACAAGAATAAAATTTGCAATAATTGTTTGGCTTCAAACCATCTAAAAGCAAGTTGTAAAAGCAAAAATACATGCATTATTTGTCACAAAGCACATCACAGTCTTCTCCATCTTAGGAAAACCACTGATAACAACAATAATGTCTCTCAACCACAAACTTCCGAGACGAAGTCAAGTGACGCAGAACCAAATTATCAGTCACAAGACGATATTCCTTCTACATCAAGACAAAATCGTCCTTCCGGTGTTCAAGCAAATTTTGCCTCAAACAACGATATGATTCTTCTAAGGACAGCTTTAGTCCAAATTGAACATCAGGGAGAATTATTCACTGTTAGAGCCCTAATAGACCCGGGTTCTCAACGAACATTTATCTCAAAACGAATTCAGAATTTATTACAAATTCCCACTACTAAAGCCCAATTCGAAATTTTCGGTATTGGAGAACAAACTCAGATCTCTGACAAAGAATGTCAATTAGTGGTGGTATCCGAAAAACACGATGTACGTTTTACTATTTCAGCAATTGTGCTGCCAAAATTAACCAGACGTTTACCGTCTTACTCATTCAAAATACCACATCCTTCAGATTTAGAAGATCTCGATCTGGCGGATCCCCATTTTAATAAATCAGCCCAAATTGATTTAGTTCTTGGCAATGATTCCGAACGTTTCATCAATATTGAAGGAATCAAGAAGAATATTTGTGGTGACACTTCAGCATACAATACTATATTCGGTTGGGTGCTCAGTGGCCCAATGCGAGCTGAAACTGTATTCTCTTTCTCTGTGAACGTTCTCAAACCAGAAGAACCCGCAATAAGCGATCTTCTCAGGAAGTTTTGGGAACAGGAAGAAATACCCTCGTCTCCTCTCGTCTCAGATTCTGATGCGTTCTGTGAAGAATTCTACAGGAAAACTACAACTCGAATATCGGACGGTCGTTATATGGTGAGGTTACCGTTCAAAGACGAATTCTCATACTCTTTGTATTTAGGATCGTCTAGATTCTTGGCTCTTGCTCAGTATAATCGTATGGAGCAAAATCTTTCGAAAGAACCCGAATTAGAATCTCAATACAACGCTGTTTTAGGCGAATATCTGACTCTTAATCACATGGAAGAAACGTCTTCTCGTGAGATATCCATGGAGGGTAAATTTAACTCTTTTTATTTACCCCATCACGCCGTTGTACGCCCTGAGCACAAGTCGACGAAAGTCCGAGTTGTTTTCAACGCTTCTCGAAGGACAAAGTCTGGCTACTCATTGAATGATGTACTTCACGTAGGACCCACATTGCAGTCTGATTTGACTTCTGTGCTTCTCAATTGGAGGAAGTACCGATACGTTTTCTGTGGAGACATCCAGAAAATGTACAGACAAATTCTTGTTCATCCCCACGACAGACCATACCAGCGGATATTGTTTAAACCCGAAGCGAATGGTCCGGTTAAGGACTATCAACTTAGGACCGTCACTTTTGGCGTAAATTGCGCTCCGTTTCTCGCTATACGTACACTGTTACAACTGGCGTCAGATTCAGAACACGATTATCCTCATGTCGCAGGTATTCTCAGACGAGAAACCTATGTCGACGATATATTGTCCGGAGGCTTCTCTGTGGACGAAGCGGTCCAAGCCCAGAAGGACCTGCTTGTGGTTTTGAAACAAGCAGGATTTCCCCTTAGGAAGTTTATTGCCAACGATAATCAGCTACTGGCTCATCTCTCACCTGAGGATCTTTACGATTCTGAATTTTTACGCTTCCAGGAGTCAAGTTCAGCTAAGACGCTGGGAATCAAATGGAACGCTTTAACTGACACTTTTGGTTATTCCGTCAAACCCGTTGAGTCAAGTCATGAAATGACGAAACGCAAAATTCTCTCTGCAATTGCCCAGCTATTTGATCCCGCTGGTTGGATCACACCTATTATTATTAGGGCCAAGATTCTTATGCAACAACTGTGGTTAGAAGGACTTGAATGGGACGACTTTCTCGGCAGGGATTCTCAGCTTGCGTGGGATGCAATTGTCTCCGATCTATATCACGTGGAGAGCCTTTCTATACCCAGATGGATTAGATTTGTCCCTGACGACGTCATAGAAATCCATGGATTTTCAGACGCTTCACAAGCTGCATACTGCGCTTGCGTTTATATGCGATGTCAGAACGAGAAGTCTGTGGTTTTCTCTAATCTTCTGGTCGCCAAAAGCAAGGTTGCGCCTCTTAAGCCTGTTTGTCTCCCACGGCTGGAGCTGAATGGTGCATACCTCCTTGCCAAGTTGGTCGATTATGTTTTATCTACATGCGACTACGAGATCAGCAGCATAACTCTATGGACGGACTCTTCGATAGTACTCGGCTGGCTTTCAAAGCCGCCTTGGTCTTGGGAGACATATGTTGCTAATCGAACCTCAAAGATTCACGATCTTGTCCCTAATGGTGTTTGGCGTCACGTCCCGACGCATGATAATCCTGCCGATCTTGGCACGAGGGGATGTACACCTCAGTATTTGAATATGAACCCTCTATGGTTCAATGGCCCATGTTGGCTGACTCAACCAAGTTCGTCATGGCCAAGGAACAATCCCTTGGAGTCGCCGGAGTTGGGAAGGCGTTCGAAGGTACAGACATTTCACGAGACGAATGAAGAATCCGACATATTGCAGAGGTTTTCTTCTTATACTCGGTCTCTAAGGGTGGTCTCTTATATTTTTCGATTCTACGGCAACTGTCTTAGTAGATATCGCTCTACCGAGAAGAATACTTCTTTATATCTTTCGCATAAGGAAGTGAAATTTGCTAAGATTCGCCTAATTTCACTGTCTCAAAGGAAATTTTATCATGATGAATACGACCTGTTAGGCAAGTCCGAGGCAATAAGCGAGAGAAGTTCACTAAAGGTGTTGAATCCATTTCTGGATCGCGAAGGGGTCATGCGAGTTGATGGACGACTGGCTGATTCTTCTCTTCCATATAATGAGAGACATCCCGTGATCTTACCCGGAAATTCCCGATTATGCCACTTGTACCTACTCCATTTACATCATTTCCTGGCTCATGCCGATTGCACACTTATGTGCAGAATGGTCCAAACGGAGTTTTATATTTCTAGACTCAAGCCTAGGGTAAAGGGCGTCATACACAGATGCAGGACGTGCATCATTTTTAAGCATAGACCATGTGCTCAGATCATGGCTCCACTACCTCCTTCGAGATGCGCTCTGACTCCTCCTTTTCACATTACTGGAGTCGATTTTGCAGGGCCTTTCGAGCTTAAAAGCTCTACTTTACGCCGCTCCCCCATGGTAAAGGGATATGCTTCCGTTTTCGTCTGTTTCGCGACGAAAGCAATACACTTAGAGCCATGTTCCGAGCTCTCTTCTGCAGCATTTGAGGCTGCATTCACACGATTCGTCGGAAGGCGGGGGCTACCCCAGAGGGTAGTTTCCGATAATGGTAGAAATTTCGTCGGCGCCAGCCGAAAAATGCTAAGAGAATTCATGACTTTCGTGAAGACTTCAGCAGACGATATAGCCGAGAAGTACTCCAGTCATGGCTTCGAATGGCAGTTTATTCCTCCCTACGCACCGCATATGGGCGGATTGTGGGAATCCGCAGTGAAGAGCTTTAAGCACCATTTTAAGAGAATTACTGGGGCTCACCGATTCACTTTCGAGCAGTTTGCTACTCTTCTTGCCCGTATTGAGGGAATTCTCAACTCCAGACCCATATCAGCGATTTCTGCTGATCCGAGTGATTTGACGGCTTTGACACCCGGCCACTTTATTAAGGGGTCCCCTATCATGGCATTTCCTGAGCAGGATTCACAGAGGTTGTCCCTGGTCAACAGATGGACAAAACTCAAAGCCCTTCATCACCAATTCGCTATAAGGTGGAGGGAAGATTATCTTAAGGCACTCCATAAGAGATATAAGTGGAAGGGTTCGGATCGGAACTTGAAGATAGGCGATTTGGTCGTGGTCATGGATGACCTGCTACCTCCTAACGACTGGCGTTTAGGGAGAATAATCCGGACTCATCCAGGATCCGACGACAATACTCGAGTCGCGGATATACGGATATCGTCTGGTACAATAACTCGTCCCATAGTCAAACTTTGTTATTTACCTCTCTTGGACCAAGATCCATTAGACTCATCACTATCATAATCTTCCTCCCATTCATACTCGCCTTAAATAACACTAACATCACCGCTTAAATCCACATCTAACCCTCATCTAACCCCACATTTCACCTCATTTCATTGGCTTCTTCTAATCCGTAAAAACCTTACTTACCTTCTTCATTTCCAGAAAAAAAAATGGGCTCAAAGCAAATGAATCTCAACAAGATTTATGAGTGCGCCATCTGTTTGGAGAGGCACTCGCTCCGCTACTGCCGAATCTTCTGCGGCATGACGGTGGCAGATAGGAGGGTGACCGTCCGTAACCACAAATATTGTATGAACTGCCTGGCCCGGAGTCACGAGGTGGAGGACTGCCACTCAGCCGCCACCTGTCGAAAATGCGGCTACCAGCACCATACGATGCTGCACCCACAAATTCCGGTGCCTCCTACCGCCCTCACACCAGCATATGTAAGCCCCAAAGTTGCCAACCGCTACACGAAGAAAGCGACGACTGAAGCCACCCCCAGACGCAAGAAGTTGAGGACAAGAAGCCAACGACCAGAAATCAAGCCGTCTGAGCTGCTGCAGAAACAGCTGCTCGCTGAGGCGCTGAAATGTGTGGCAACAGTTATCTGCGAAGATGTTGCGTAGATGCAAGGCCGGCGGCATGGACAATCCTGTCCTTAACATTTGATTTTATATTTTGTTTTTTGTTTTGAATACTTGAATTTAATTGTACCATTGAATTATAATTGAATTAAATTGTTAAATTGTACTTCCCAACTCTGATTGTAATAGAATGCTAAAAGGCATGTCAGTTTGTACTAAAGGAATGATATGGAATTAGAACATTCCTGACTACATGCCCTTTTTAGAAACTTACCATCAAACACTTGGTCATCAGCGTTCGATCGGTAAGGTTTGAAGATTCTAACTCCTCTTTTCATCTCTTTCCCTAGCGTAACATCTACCTAACCCACTAACCCTATTTAAATAAACTTACATATTATAACGTTTTACTGAAACCAAACTTGTGTTTTGCTTTTTACTCCTTTGCGGTGTTGCTGTGGGTATTCTATTTCTTTGCTTGTTATTCCCCAACTCTGAGGAATAACAAGCTGCTACATACAGTCCACTCATCTACGACCTTCGCTTTACATCATATATTTGGAATCCCCCCCCCCCCCCCCCCAAAGCTATTCAGTGATTACAATATCTTTTTTTTTCTTTTGGGGACGTTCCCCCTCCTTTTTACACCCAAAATTTAATTAAGCAATTTTGTATTTTTGGTTTACCATAAGATTGCAAACTGAGCGTTAGTACGTCCCTCTTAAACTTCGTCAGTGCAGCCATGCTTCTTTACCAGTTACACCCATTTCTGTGCACTTCCTTTGCACTATCTCATCACAATGCCAACACCATCACAAGATTACAACGATTTCAAACTGCAATCAATAAATCGCATTATCACCGCTAAGATGCTCCAACAACAACTATCCTTTGGTGCTGAAGGAACTGTTGCTATTCCTTGCATGGGGGAAAAATAATCTAAAATACGCCAACGGAGCAGCAGTCACGATTAGATATTTATCAATAGTGGCAATACAGATTACTTTCATAAATCCCAGAGTAGTTGTGCCATTGTTTTTGCAGCATCAGCTACTTTTATGTCCTCTCGTTGTTTGGCAGTTCCTGTTGCAGCAAAATATAGAATTACTGATGATGTGCTTCGGTACTCTGGCTTAGGTTTTTGGCATTAGGAACATTGAACAACGTAAAAGGGAATAGAATATTGATGTAGTATGCATTGGAAAGACATACATAAAATAGTTGGTGTCATATGTCGCAAGCAAGCAAGGATAGCAAGGAGAACATTATTGGTACTCAAGAAGGAGATGGCCGAATGGTGTAGTTGTTGAAGGGGAATGGGTATAATGGAAGGGGAAAATGTATAATGTATAAAGTGTATGGGTTTTATGTTCAATGTGAGTGTCAAGATTCATAACAAGTTTAAAGGAAACTGAGAATAGACGAGCGAGGATATTGGAACAAAACTTCTGGTTGTTGTAATGGTTTCCAAGTGTGTCCCAATAATTCAATCCGAACGAATTATTTTCAAAAAGGATTATGGGGTTTACAAATAATTTCTGTCAAAAGAAAACTTTAGGTTAGGTAAGGTTAGGTTTAAGTGACAGTCTGCCATCAGACTCACTTAGACGTTTTTTTCCATTGTGATACCACAGGAAGAGAAGAAGTAAGATGCCTTTTAGTTCCTACCGTTGAACCATCCAGATCGCTTAAAAAACCCCAACAACTTGCGAATGTTGACATTCGTTAAATCAGACAAGCTTTCAAAGAAATAAGAACCTAAAGTGGAACTCCTTCTGACTGCTAGTATGGGACACATACAGAAGGTGTTCTATAGTTTCTTCCTCTTCGATGACCTCATAGCTTTTTCAAAAGTCGTTACTGGCAATCTTCAGTCTTTCAGCATGTTTTTCGATCAAACAGTGACATGGCGGACACAATGAATGAGAAGGCTGTTCTAGCTAATGAGAATAAAGCGGCAGACCTTTTCAAGTTTTGGAATGCTCACAACCCACTCTTTGTGGCCATCTACCATTCGTTGGGCTGGTCCTGAAAACTTAGCTTACATGTCGCTAGAGACATACCCTCAGATTTCAGTTTCCCTGGAATGTATAGGGTAGTTCCTAGTCTCGCAAGCTCGTCCGCCTTACAATTCCCTGGGATATCTCTGTGGCCGGTAGCCAGAACAGGAGAATTTTAAACTGTTCAGTTATCTCGTTGAGAGATCTGTGACAGTCGAGGGCGGTTTTTGTGTTCAGAAATACGTCCTGCAGGGTTATAATTGCTGTCTGGTGGTCTGAGAAGATATTTATGCTAATCATCGTTATGACATTACATCTTAGCCATTCCTTCACTTCCTTAATTGCAAGGATGTCCGCTTGGTACACACTGCAGTGGTCGGGTTACCTCTTCGATATGACTAGTTCTAGATCTTTAGAGTACACCCCAAAGCCCCCCTGGTCGTCTAGTTTGGAACCATCCGTAAAGAAGCCTATATAACTTCTACTACCAGGGATATCGTAGTTCCAATACAATCTGTTAGGAATATTATTTATTAAAAATCGGCTCACTTAGAGCGTAATCCACATTGCCTGGAACATCGGGCATTGTATCAAGGATAACACAGTGTACGTAGCCGCCAAACCAAAAGTAACCAAAAAGTAATTGCGGAATTTTCATATAGTCGGCGTTGACAAATTTTTTTCCCAGCTTGTGACTCTGTAATTGCATTTTTTCTTCTTTCAGTTATCAGCTGTAACTTTTAGCTTGCTTTAGAAAAAAAGTGTAAAAAAAGTATATTTGATTAATGTTCATTCTAAAAATGCATTTACTTTCTTTTAAAAAATCCGCAATTACTTTTTGGGCAACCCAATAGTTTCCCAGAGTACACCCCAAAGCCTAACTGGTCGTCTAGTTTGGGACCATCCGTGTAAAAGTCTATGTAACTTCTATTGCCAGGGATATCGTAGTTCCAATCCGTTCCATCAGGAATAGTGGTACAGTACTTTTTATCAAAAAGTGGCTCAGGCGGGGTAGAATCCACACTGCCTGGATCCTCGGATAATGTATCAAGGATATCACAGTGTCCGTAGCCGCGACATGCCTAAAGAGAAAACTCCCTTAGCCTCACGGCAGTGATCGCCACAAATT
Organism: Stomoxys calcitrans; assembly: GCF_963082655.1. Taxonomy (NCBI): domain Eukaryota; kingdom Metazoa; phylum Arthropoda; class Insecta; order Diptera; family Muscidae; genus Stomoxys; species Stomoxys calcitrans. The sequence goes on along the minus strand of NC_081555.1, from coordinate 113,844,155 downwards.
GTCTAGCCACAATGCCCGGAGGCATTAGATGTAGCATTAAATTCACTGCAACGTATGGTGTCGTCCTCAGTGCAATTGTGATGATAAAACGACAAGCCATCTTCTGGATCCGGGTGAGTATTGAACAGTGCGAAACCTTTTGAAGTACCGTCCATCAGAACACAACACCATATTTCATTATAGGTCTGATTACTGCAGTATATACCCAGTACAAGACGCGCGGTCTAATCCCCCAACTTTTGCCAATGGCTCACTTGCAGCTGTATAGGGCAAGAGTTACCTTTCTTGCCCTTTCCAAAATGTTGGATATGAAGTTCAATTTCCTGCCCAGCAACACACTCATCTGTAAATGAAACATTCTCTACTCCCAAGGAGGCAGGTTCCACTGTAGGCAACTTGTATCTTCAGCTGAAAAGTGCTACTTCTGTCTTGCATGGGTTTATACCTAGACCGTTTTCAGTAGTATATCTCTTAGAGTGATGGGAAACTTTCCCCTAACCGAAGTTGTCACGTCATCAGCATACGCGACCTCTTTTTCACCTTTTTTTCTAGAAACAATAATATATTGTTAATGGCTATATTCCAAAGTAGAGGAGATAGTACAATTCCTTGAGGAGTTCCTCTGCTGACCCATCTTTTGAGATCCACAGATCCCATGCCTGCCGCAATGCATCCTTTAGTAAGTATGTTCCCTACGGAAAACACGGGAAACAGGTCCCAAACCTGTCATGGGATAGGTCCTCTGGTGATAGGAACCAGTCCCAGTTCTCGTCCACTTATATGGAAAAAGAATCTCACTGTTATAAGGGTTTGACGCTCGAGGTGACGAGTTGCCACCATTCTAACATCGTAGGTTAGGTCCAGATATTTGCAAGTATTTTTAATGGAGATAACATTAATCAGCACATATATTTAACGGATAAGCACTTTCTAACAATAATTAAGCTACATTCATAAGTTATGCCAATTGAAACTTTCCATTCCTTCCGTTAACAGTTTGGGACCGGCATGTTTGGGACATGCCTAGAAACTCCAACTCCTTCATGATTGACGTCGGTTTTACATTTTGAAAGCACCTTTAATGTCACGAAATGCTACCATTGTATATTGCTTGACAGCGAGAGAACCCTCTATGCAGCCGATAAGGTCTTGAAGGGCTCTTTCAGTCGATTTGCCTTTCTATATGCATGCTGCTGCCGAGGCAGGCGATATACAGGGATCTTTGCCCTAAGATATGTTTCTATCAACCTCTCAAGAGTCTTCAGCATAAAGTATGACAGACTAATAGAACGAAAATCGTTCGCCTTCGTGTGGTAAGATTTTCCTGCTTTCGGAATAAAAATGACCTTTGTGTCCCTCCATCCCACAGGTATATATGACATGCTTATACAATCAGAGTATATCTGTCTTAACCAGGGGATCAGTCTATCAGATACAGCTTTTAATTCAACCGATGAGAATTCATCAGGGACTGGCGACTTAAAGGAGTCGAAACTTCTTATCGCCTAAAGGATTTTCGGCTTAGACATAATTTCCCTAATAACCTCCGACGAATACATACCAGTGACAACCTTTTCTGGCGCACCGTTGTCCGTTGGAGAATTTCCCGGGGAATGTTTAGCAACGAGTAGTTCAATTGTTTGATGAATAAAGATTGTCCATACATTCTCTGACTTCTGAACATACCCCACCGAAATAGTTCTCGAGGACAGAATCTTCCTTAGCCTAGAGGCCTCAGATGTATCCTCCACGGAGCTGCAAAATTCTACCTAAGATTTGTTCTGAGCCTTTCTCAGCTCGCCCTTATATTTTCTTAGCTCAGCCTTATAAATGTCCCAATCGTGTGGTTCTCTTGTGGCTTTCGCTCCGTTGAAGAGTTTTCTGTAGTTCTTCCTTCGACCAACCAGGTCTGGGGTCCATCATGGCGGTCGCTGTTTGCCCCTTGACTTGGCACTAGGACATGCTAATACAAGCGAGTCATTCAGGGCCTTCGTGACTCGCTTGACTATTATGTCTATATCCTTTTTATTATATTTTTCACTTCCTTTTCTGGTCTAGAAGGGATTGACATGCTGAATTTGTGCCGAAACTTATCCCAATCTACCTTGCTTCTGTTTAGCTGAGGTACCACTTCTGCAGTATTTTCGCCAAGGCTGAAACTAATACAACGATGATCAGAGAAGCTGTGGTCATCCCAGTCGCATATTACAAATGTAATATTTAGTACCTCCTGCCTGTCCCTGGTAATAAAGGTCGGTTGATCAACTTTTTTACAGATCGCCAGATTGCAACTTATAATATATTCGATAAGCAGCTCACCCCTTTCGTTGACATCCAAACTTGCCTTGAACTGGCGATGTGCATTAGCATCACTTCCTACAATGAGGCTCTTTTTCCCTACAGAAGCGGCTTCAACCAGCAATTTAAGGTTTTAAGGCGGCATCTCTGAGTCGTGTGCCATATATAGGGAAGCCAGCCAGTAATGAGACTTGTCTACTTCAAGGCTGGCTAATACAAAATCTTCAGTGCTTAGCAACGGAAGAAGAAACACACATTGACTGCTCTTTCCAAGAATGCAGGCTCTGTGTCTCCCATTTCCCATAACCTTGAGTAGTTTTAATCCCGGAATTCTTAGTTCAGGAACCATTCCATTGCACCATTCTTGGATAGACCTTTAGTGGCGTCAAAGCGGCCTTAAAATGGTGGAAATTTATCTGCAGTCAGGATTCAGAATTTCGTCCACTGTTGCGTCAGCCGCGTCTTCTGATTCCGCCAGGAATTTATCTTTCAAGATTCGTTAGATCTTGTCATGATGAGCTTCCATACGCATCCAGGGGCAAGTGAAAAAGCTGTGGAACCTCTCTTCCTCAGGACACTGGAAACTTGCGGTGAGGACTATTCCTGCTTCACTAGCTGCTGCTCTCGAAGTACCTGCTGAGTTCCGTACTTCTCCGCTGGCGTACACCTTGAGCCCAGTCCAACTGGATGACCCACCCACACAGGGCTTATCGGGTACCGTTGAGATGCCTACGCCTCCTGTTTCAATCGTGGCAGGTGAATTTTCAGTCTCCTACAATCCGCCAGACTTAGCGATGCAGTCGATAATTGGTTCAGCAACAATTGCTGAGTCGTCACCTGATTCCCAAAATCCACCGTTTCTATAGACCTTCAGTTTCAACTTGTTGAATTAGTAGGATACAACTCTTTCAGACTTGTTGAGGTTTGCGAGACAGCCAGAGTTAGGTACGAATACTGCATGTCTCTGGACACCATCTGCCTCATCCAATTTACCAATCTACCAATCTTCCAATCGGTAGTTGAAAGAATGGAATTACATTTTCTTAGTCTTCCAAGTATGGATTCTTGGTATGCAAGCATGCGCCTTCTTGACTAAATCTAGCGCTGCACCTGGCGAGATCTCACCAATCTGATATCCGAAGGCAAATAATCTATATCGGCCCCGATACCAGCCTGCATCGTCATACACTGGAGGAGACCCAGAAAATTCCGCAAGGACATTTGAGTATACTGATTACAGTCCATTGACTATCCCACTCCAATTATTCCTAGGTATGCAGCCCTGTTCTTCTCCCTTGTTGACAACTGTCATCACCAAACTGTCCCTAGCGACATTAGCAAAAGTTCTTGGACCCATCGTACTATTGTTCGTTCTAGTTATTTTAGGTATGACATGCCCTCCAAGTGACCGCAGCCTTTTGGATGACTGCGGTGCATTTTTCGAATCTAGACGGGTAGTCTTTGGGGTAGCCTGTGCAGCAAATTCCCGAGACCAATTTAGGGAGTCTCTCTTCCTATTAGTGAGAGTCTTAGCCTTTCCATAAACCTGAGAGCGATGTGCCTTCTATTATTCCAACCTCTTAAAGAGCGTGTTGGTTTGCCGGGGAAGTCCGATGGCCTAGACAAATTACAGGCATGCGAAGAAGGAATAGGTTCGGCCATGTCCTTAAGGTGCCTTTGTCAAAAGCCCCTGCTGACCAGTCGTCTGTCGGCTAATGGAGCCTGGCGCAGCCTCTCCACCAGTCAAGGTTTTAGTAGCTGACAACATGCCTGATACCACCACTGCAGCTGTTGGGTCTTTGTAGTCCATTCTAAGCCTACTCCCGGGCTCTAGATCTGCCGCTCCACTGGAAACAGACGCAGATCATCAACCGCTTAATGTCTAACTCAATCGCAGCTATCCTTGAGTGACTTCAATTTTTCTTCCGAAAATAATGACCTATTACGAGTTACAGGAAAATTCTTGCGGAGTGAAATAATAAAACGTCCGCTCCACTCAATGGTTCAATAAATCCAAGTGCCTATCTTTAGGCCTTCGAAAGTTAGTGTGCTTTCCACAGACAGACGGACAGGCGGTCGGACGTACAAACGTTCGGACATGGCTAGATCGACAAGTTATTGTACCTCCATCCCATCCCCGATACAAGTCACTCTTCCACACAATAAATAAAGGTATTAATTTTTATTGCAATAAATCCGCTTATTGCGGGAATAAGACCCTAAATCGGAAGACCGGTTTATATAGCTGCTCTGTTTAAATGCGGTTGAATCACGACCGTAATAGACCGCAGGGATATCAAGGGATTTTTTTCAAACTACAGCGAAACCGGGTAATAAATGCCCGTTATATAGGCTTAAACCCCTTAATCGAAAGAGCGGACTAAATGCAGCTTCATCTTAACGTCGTCCGATCTGCACCATAATCGGGTAGGATGACAGGAGGCTTAAAACCATTCGTAGTTTCAAATTTAAGCGAAATCGAGTAATAAATGCGGCATCGTGTGTTTAAGACTCTAACGGCATGAAAATCAATTTTCGTTGCCATTTTTTAATAACATCAATATTTTCCATTAAAATTTTATTTCGTGACATCAACACTCTCTATGACCAAATCAAATCCAATGAGTTTCCTGCACATGCCTTTTAATTTAAAATTCTTTTACACGTTAAGCTTGCTGAAATCCTCTTTGTCCTTAAAATTTCGCTCCAGCGCTTACTTTTTTTCAACAAAATCTAATTATAAAATCGCATTTTTTTTTGTATGGAGGTCGTTAAGCTGATCTATAGTTAGGTTTGATAAACTTTTACTATATTAAGAGCATCATGCTCTATTTCACCCAGACACTGGCACACATGTGACCTTTGTAATAATAATGTCATAACCCAAGCGGTTTGCATTAAACCGCCACCCACAATGAGATGGTGTGGGTTGAAATGCTGTCTTTTCGAATGACAAACGAGTCATGTGAACTTTTGTAAAGAGAGCTATTAAATCATTAGGATATCCCTTCAAAGCATCACACGCATACTGGCTTGAAGTTTAAGGCCCAATGGTTTATATGGGACATTACAAGTCGCGTATGAGCTATAAAGGAGCAAATTTGAATTTTAATCAGTATTGACTGAAAATGTATTATGAGGAAATGTCATGTACTAAATATGAGAAAAAATCAACAATATGTTCATAGTAGCAGGGGGCGGATTAATATCTGCACCCTCTTTTCAACCTTTCAACCTAAAATTTAATTAAAGCCTTTTAAGTTCCATTTTTTGTTTAACTATGCTAGCTGACTTTTGTCGAACGCAAGAGGGCTGGAACCTCCAATAGGTTAATCTACGAAATACCTAAGTGAAGCCTTTCAAAAATTACAGTAAAAACGAAAACCGCTGCATAATAAACACCAAACATAAGGGCTGGGAAAACTTAGGGTCAAAAAAGTAAAAAGAAATGATACGGGGGAAAACTGTGACGAATATTGTGAAGCCTTGCTCATTTTCTGGAAAGAGAGGGGATGTGTGGCCCAATACGGGAGTGATCCATTGTATATTCTTAAGATAACTTCTTAAGAATGTACAATGGAACTTTTGATGATGACGCATTTTCCAGACAGCCAGAAGGAGAACGCCGATCGACATATGGTCTAACCATCGATATTTTCTTTGGCGGTTTTGCATCACATAGCCTACTAAATGGGTGGACCATCCGGATTCACCGGCACTCTGAAACAGATTTGTAGTCTATACATGCAACATACAAAGGTCATGGAGAGGTCAAGGTGGCCTTTATCCAAAAAGCGGAGAAACTAAATTTCAATACGACTTAGGATTAGAAAACCCATAATTTTGTGATCGTTTTTACTCAAAACAAATCTTTCTACCACCATCGATCTGATGGTGGTAGAAAGATTGACAGTTCAAAAAAACTTGACAAATGAAATACATAGTGGAGGGTATATAAATTAGCATGATTTTATACCCAGGGAAGGCCAGAGCACTGCCGTCAATAAATTTGGTTGAACCGAAGCCTTTCGGTTCGATGCATTTCGAGGCGACGAATGCGCTTGTAACATTGGGGGACAGCGAAGCGGTCGGTAGGACGGAGAAAATCCTATGGGCAGATCCAGATCGTGAGAGGACGAGGCTATTACTGAAAATAAGTAAAAAGGAGGTCAGTAGATTTCGGTATCCTAATGGGAGACATAGGACTATGAGCAAATAAAATTGCAAATTTTACCATGAATATTCCACTAAGGAACAGGAGCAAACTTCTCACATGTCAAACTTCTCACATTTAGTCCGATTCAAGTTTAAGCTCAATGACGAAGGGCTCACCTTTTTATAGCAGAGTCCGAACGGCGTTCCGCAGTGCGACACGTCTTTGGAGAGAAGTTTTACATGGCATAGTGCCTCACATATGTTGCCAGCATTAGGGAGAGAAAACCACCCCTGAAATTTTTTTCTGTTGGTCTCGCCAGGATTCGGTTCAGATTTGTTCGTGCGATTTGAATTAATGTTGCAGTAATATTGACATTTGTCAACAAATTTTCAAGATAGGTTTTTCGTGTCACACTCGACATTGCAAATTGCAAATTTTGCCCATGAACATTCCTCTAAGGAACAGGGGCAAACTTCTCATATATCAATGAGTGCAGTCCGTTTGAAGTTTAAACTCAATGAGAAGGGGACTCCTTTAATAGCCGTGTCCGAACGGCGTGCCGCAGTGCGACACCTCTTTGGAGAGAAGTTTTACATGGCATAGTGCCTCACAAATGTTGCCAGCATTAGGAGGGGGAAACCAACGCTGAATTTTTCTGATGGTCTCGCCAGGATTCGGTTCAGATTTGTTCGTCCGATTTGAATTAATTTTGCAGTAATATAGTCATTTGTCAACCAATTTTCAAGATAGGTTTTTCGTGTCACTCTCGACATTGCAAATTTTGCCCATGAACATTCCCCTAAGGAACAGGGGCTAATTTCTCACATATCAACGTGTCCAGTCCGATTTACGTTTAGGCTCAATGATATAGGGCCTCCTTTTTATTGCCGTGTCCGAACGGCGTGCCGCTGTGCGACACCTCTTTGGAGAGAAGTTTTACATGGCATAGTGCCACACAAATGTGGCAGCATTAGGGGAGGAAAACCACCGCTGAAAAATTTGTTTGAAGGTCTCGCCATGATTCGAACCCAGTCGTTCAGTGTCTTGACAGACATGCTAGCCTCTAAGCTACGGAGGCTTCCTTACGAACTACGAGTTCACTTATGCAAAATCGGTGCGGCAAGTGATACCATGTGTAGGGCATGTAGGGAAGATGATGAGATGTTGGAGCATTTCCCATATCATTGCCAGGCATTTGCGACTAGCAGAAACTGGCACTTAGGTGGGGACACAATACCAGTCATGAACCAGCTAAGGGGAGTGGCATGGTAAACAATTAAGGATTTTGTGTGTAGCACGAAATTCATAACTTTATTTTCTTTTTCGAAGTTACCATTTTGGTATTTAGAGCGGACAATAAGCCGATTTCTGGTTTAGGTATAAGAGGTTGATTAATATCCGCAACCACTTTTGAACCTAACCTGTGAATTTTCCTAACATCAAAGTTGAGCTCCAAGCAGAATATGAAAGGCGTATTTCAGAGCTACGCCACTTAGAAAAGTTTTACGTGGCTGAATATCTCACAAATATTTCCAGCATTAGTAAGGGGATACCCATCACTGACAATTTTTATACCCGGTGGTAGGTTTATTCATTCAGTCATTCCGTTTGCAACACTTTGAAATATCAATTCGTAAAATTCTAGGACGTTTGAACGATGTCAGTGGGTCTGTTCGTCTTTCCGTCTGTCCGTCCGTCTGTTGTAATCACGCTACAGTCCTTTAAAAATAGAGATATTGAGCTGAAACTTTGCACAGATTCTTTTTTTGTCCATAATCAGGTTAAGTCCGATGATGGGCTATATCGGACTATATCTTGATATAGCCCCCATATAGACCGATCTTCCGATTTAGGGTCTTAGGCCCATAAAAGCCACATTTATTATCCGATTTTGCAAAAATTTGGGACAGTGAGTTGTGTTAGGCCCTTCGACATCCTTTGTCAATTTGGCCCAAATCGGTCTAGATTTGGATATAGCTGCCATATGGACCGATCCTCCGATTTAGGGTCTTAGGCCCATAAAAGCCACATTTATTATCCGATTTTGCAAAAATTTGGGACAGTGAGTTGTGTTAGGCCCTTCGACATCCTTCGTCAATTTGGCCCAAATCGGTCTAGATTTGGATATAGCTGCCATATAGACCGATCTCTCGATTTAAGGTTTTGGGCCCATAAAAGACGCAATTATTGTCCGATGTCGCCGAAAGTAAGTTAAGTCAAGCCCCTTGATATACTTCTGCAATATGGCATAGATCGGTCCAGATTTGGATATAGCTGCCATAAAGACCGATCTCTCGGTTTAAGGTCTTAGTCCTTTAAAAAGCGCATTTATTGTCCGATTTCGCCGAAATTTTAGACAGTGAGTTGTATTAGGCCCTTTAACCACCCAAGGTAGGGGTATCAACAGATCGATCCAGATTTGAATATAGTTCTCATATAGACCAATTTCTCATTTAAGGTTTTGGGACCATAAAAGTGGCATTTATTGTTCGATTTCACCGAAATTCGGGACAGTGCGTTGTGTTAGGCTCTTCTACATTTTTCTGCAACTTGGCCCAAATTGGTCTAGATTTGGATATAGCTGCCATATTGACCGATATCTCGATTTAAAGTCTAGGCCTCATAAAAGGCGTATTGAAAATCTGATTTCACTGACATTTGACAAAGTGACTTATATTAGGCTTTTCGACATCCGTGTCGTATACGGTTCAGACCGGTTTGTTTTAAGATATAGCTATTGACTTGATGACTTATACTTATTAGCATTGTGTTGCCCAAAAAGTAAATGCGGATTTTTCATATAGTCGGCGTTGACAAATTTTTTCACAGCTTGTGACTCTGTAATTGCATTCTTTCTTCTGTCATTTATCAGCTGTTACTTTTAGCTTGCTTTAAAAAAAAGTGTAAAAAAAGTATATTTGATTAAAGTCCATTCTAAGTTTTATTAAATATGCATTTACTTTCTTTTAAAAATCCGCAATTACTTTTTGGGCAAACCAATATTTGGTCCAAATCGGAACATATTTCGATATAACTACTATGGGACATAAAGTATGCAATTTTCACCTGATTGTGACGAAAGGGAGTTTTACATATATACCCAAGGTAGGGGGTATCCAAAGTTCGACCCGGCCGAACTTAATGCCTTTTTACTTGTTTTCTGATATTCTGGCCAAGATTCGAACCCAGGCGAAAACTGGCCTCCAAGTGAGCTCTGATGGGCTACCTACACATTTCTATGACGTCAAGACTGTGTTGTTTAGTAATTGAATAGTAGTTAGCAGTCCATCTAAAATTCGACTTCGAACCTCCAATTGCCTATGAACAAATATTAAAAAAGGCTTTGACTATCTCGCTGGAACTTCCAATGGAAGAACCAAAACATTCGTCAACTCAAATGAATATTCGAATTTACATCTTTTTCCCTCATTAAAACATCGTTTCAAAAGTTGTAAAAGAATTATTGTCCTTCCACAGTGAATTGTCCCATACAAAAGTGTCACCACTTTGTGATGGCAATAAAAACCACAAGAACCACAAAGGCATAAAAGGGTTAACAACGTACATCAATAACATACATACATTCATTGGCTACATACACGCATCTATAGACACACACACACACACACAGATCGTTTACAGTAGAATCATAATGATTGTCAACATCAATGCTTCTGTATCGTTATATCTTTCATTTCATTCTTATGAAAAAGGTCAATAGACCCATTTTTATTATATGAAATTAAACTTCACACACATATGTACATACACTCGTATACATATATACTCGTATTTTCACCACAGACAAACACCTATAAATGCGTGTGGCAATATACTGTCCCTGCATGATATGAAATTCATATTATTACACAGCAAAAAGTGAAAGGACATCATAAAGACAAAAAAAAAAAAATCCTGAAGACAATAACAAACAAATAAATGAAAAAACATATGAGGCAAAGACGACTTTTTGATGCTCTAACGAAATAGACTCTAGTTGAAGAATGATGTATAAAATTAAATTGATTAAAAGTTTATTTATAAACGGGGTAAAGGGTGGCATAAGTATTAAAACTACAAAACTTTGAAAATATTGAAAAAAGATGGACAAAATAGACACACACGGGGATGAGGGACGAATAGGCAGAAGTTTAAATAGATCAATAATAGGAGGAACAAATTGATAAACGGACAGAAGAAGGGCTAGATGATAGTGATAAACAGCAGCTGGTGGACAGGCAGATGTAAGGGCGGACTGATGTTGGTTGCTGGTAGATATACTAAAAGATGGATAAACAAACAAATGTGCAAACAAGTAAGAGCGTGAAAAGTTCGGCCGGGCCTAATTTTATATACCCTCCACCATGGGTCGCATTTATCGAGTTCTTTGTGTGGTATCTCTTTTTAAGCAAACATGAATAAGAACTGTTATGCTATTCGAGCTATATCAAAGTATAGTCCAATTGGGACCATAAATAAATTCAATGCTAGCGACTCAAGAACTCAAGATCCAAGATCGGTTTATATGACAGCTATATCAGGTTGTAAACCGATTTGAACCATACCTAGCACAGTTGTTGGATTTAATACCAAAATTGCTCCCTCTAACAGCTGAAGAAGTCAAGACCCGAGATCGGTTTATATGGCAGCTATATCGGGTTATAGACCGATTTCAACTATACTTCGTACAGTTGTTGGAAGTCATAACGAAACACCTCGTGTAAAATTTCAGCCAAATCGGATAAGAACTGCGCCCTCTAGCGGCTCAAGAACTCAAGATCCAAGATCGGTTTATATGACAGATATAGCAGGTTGTGAACCGATTTAAACCATACTTAGCACAGCTGTTGAAAGTCATAACAAAACACCTCGTGCAAAATTTCAGCCAAATCGGATGAGAACTGCGCCCTCTAGCGGTTCAAGAAGTCAAGATCCAAGATCGGTTTATATGACACTTTTACCAGGTTGTGAACCGATTTAAACCATACTTAGCATAGTTGTTGGAAGTCATAACAAAAAACCTCGTGCAAAATTTCAGCCACAGCATATGAGAACTGCACCCTCTAGCGGCTTAAGAAGTCAAGATCCAATATCGGTTTATATGGCAGCTATACCAGGTTGTGAACCAATTTTAACCATACTTATCACAGTTGTTGGAAGTCATACCAAAACACCACGTGCAAAAGTTCAATCAAATCGGACGAGAACTGCGCCCGCTAGAGGCTCAAGAAGTCAAGGCCCAAGATCGGTGTATATGGCAGCTATATCAAAACATGGCCCGATTTGGCCCATTTTTAATCCCAACCGACCTACACCAATTAAAAATTATTTGTGCGAAATTTCAAGCGGCTAGTAAGGAAAAAACCTTCGAAAGTTAGCGTGCTTTCGACAGACAGATGGACGGACAGACGGACGTAGATCGACTAGATCGACTTAAAATATCATGACGATCAAAAATATATATACTTTATAGCGTCTTAGACGCCTATTTCGAGGAGTTTCAAACAGAATGACGAAATTAGTACACCCCCATCCTATGGTATAGGGTATAATAAAAGGAGGTATAGGGTATAATAAAAGGAAGTTTATCTAGCCAAAGCCTTTTCAGCCATACGAATGGATACAAAGGCCTGTCTATATAGACAAAAAGAGAAATAAACCGCTAGTCACCGAAGCGCATAGGTTAACTGGTTAGCATGGCGAGCCCATAAGAAAAAAAAATGTTCAAAGGTGGTTTCCTCTCCGAGTGTTGGTGACATTTTTAAGGCACTAAGAAATGCGAAAAAGCCACGTAAAAACTTCTCCCCAAAAAGGTGTCGCGCTGTGGCACGCCGTTCGGACTCGGCTGTAAAAAGGAGACCCCTTATCATTGAGCTTAAACTTGAATCGGACTGCACTCTTTGATATGTGAGAGGTTTTGCTCCTGTTCCTTTGTCCCCTCATTTCAAAATTTTCAATTTTACTGTTACATTGCTATATTATTTCTTATAAATATGGTATAGATTCGGCTTTCCTTGCCATGACTTTCAAACACATGTTAGAAGTTAACATAACCTTTACCACAGTAGGGTAACCAAGGTATAAGAAGACAAAAAAAAAAAAAAAATACAAAAAAATGTTTAAGATTCTTTTATGGCTCACAGCACAAGGACACTACAGAACTTCAGAATGACACTCAAACCAAAAAAGTGTCATTATCTTTAATTGTATTTCATATGGGGCGGCGAATGCCTGTCATAAAACAGCTCGATGAGTTTAATGAGCTGTTATGGAAGTGTCCCATGAATTACGGCTGCCTACGTTTTTGGTTTACACCCTCGCCATTCTACTGTGCGACGAAGACTTCGTTTTTCCAGTCTAACGATTTTTCGGGTTGTTAAACAAACAAATTAACATTTTTGTAGCATGAATGTGAATTTTATTGAAATGAGTATGATTTTCAGTTTTACGGAATGTTGTACTTTGCACGTAAATTGGTTTTTACTGCCATTCTCGCTGCCATGAAACGGAAAAGGTCATTAATCTTAAGAAAAAGGTTAGGATTCCTCAACCCGTGCATGTCTTGTAGAGTTATTGAAACGGAAATTTTTATTTCCTGTATCATAAAACTGTTGATATTAATTAAATTAAGTAGCAAATTGATTTAAATTATCCAATCTTTTCGGTAAGTAATGGCAAACAAATACTCACATAAAACTTTTTACGAGGAGAGTAATATAAACAAGGTCGGTAATCTGTCAGCGAAATTTCCCCATAGATATCTACCAATCCTCGATCCCGTCATGGGATAACTATGGGCATCACACGGGCTGAAATTTTGAGCTCCAACCTGTGTGGTGTTCTTCGTTATCACGAGAAGCTTAGCTGGGAGCTTCCACAGGTGGTGAATAGTGTAATGCTCCATACGGAGTAGCTGCCTCTGCAGTCGTGGACAATCAGCGGTATCGAGTGGAGAATCTTAGTGGAAGGTCGAATGACACCGGCTCTTACTTAAACACTGAGTGTCTATAATGCTCGATATGACAAGGTGAGTTATTGGCGCCTTTAAATAACCAATGGCCATCATGTTTCCGAGGCAATCGGTCGTATAGACCGGAATGAATTTGCTCGCTTATAAGAGCTTGACGAGGATTACCACCTCCACATGCAAATGTGGCTCCAACAACCGATCCTCGATGCATCTGTGAAAGTTACTGGGTATATGCGAAAAATATTTTTTTAGTTCAATCTTATATATAAAAATCTATTTGTGTTTGTTTGCCGGTTCGTTTGGTTGTGTGTTCCTTATAGACTCGAAAACGGCTGAAATGATTTTCTCGCAGTTTTCAAAGATGGTGCATAATGATCCCATGGTGAAAATAGGGTATTCACCTAATTTTCACAAATACAAGATCTCGGAGATGGGTGGTGCGATTTAAGCGAAATTTTGTGTGCTCTCTTATAGAAACCTTTAAACAAAAATTTGGTATCCTGATTTCGGATCGGGCACCTAGGGGGCCGCCCCAGTCCCAAAACCTACCAAATATATATATATAGGCCTAACACGACAATATGGGACTCAAATAAAATGTATTTAAGAGAAGAATATGAATCTGATACCCAAATTTGGGACCAGGTGTTTGGGGGACATCCCCAACCCACAAAACACCCCTAAATTGGATATATTTACCGACCATTGCAATATGGGACTCAACTGAGAGGTACTTACGAGTAGAATACAAATCTGATATCAAAATGTGCAACCAAGTGTTGGGGGGGCGCCCCTCTCCACCCCCCCCCACCCCGCCCCCCAAAAAAAATCCTCTAACAGGACTTACTTAGTGACCATCGCAATATGGGGCTGATATAGAAGGTATTTGAGTGTCGAATACGAATATGATATCCAAATGTGGAACTAAGTGTTTTGGGGGCCTCCCCTCTTCAAAAACACCCCCCAAAGATCACAATTTTACGAGTATAGCACTATGGAGCTCAAATCAAAGGTCTTTGAAAGTACCCCACGAATGTGATATCAATATTTGGGAAAAAGTTTCTATGGGGCCAACCCACCCGATAACACCACCCAAATAGGAAGTAATTGCTGACCATTGCAATATGGGGCTCAAGTAAGAGGTACTTTAGAGTAGAATACGAAGCTGATATATATTTTCAGAGAAAGTCACTGAATGACCGCCCCATCCCCCAAAGTACCCACAAATCGGACATGTTTGCGACTACGCATATAACTGGCGCAAATGAAAGGTATTTTGGAGTAGACCACAGATCTGATGTCAACATTCGGGACCAACTGTCTAGGGGACGTCCCACCTTCAAGTCAACCCCCAAATAGAATGTATTTGCTCATCATGGCAATTTGGGTCTTAAAGAGAGAGATAGAGCGGACATATTTGCTGACTTTTGGAGAAAGGGGTTTAAAGGGGTCGAGATTAGAACTCGAATTTGATATCCAACTTTGAGTCCAATGACAATATGGGGTACAAATAAATGTTATTGAGATTAGAGCACGATGCTGATTTGGAAATTGCAAATTTTGTCCGTAAACATTCCACTAAGGAACAGAGGCAAACTTCTCACATATCAACGAGTGCAGTCCGATTCAAGTTTAAGCTTAATGTTAAGGGGCCTCCTTTTTATAACTGTGTCCGAACGGCGTGCCGCAGTGCGACATCTCTTTGGAGAGAAGTTTTACATGGCATAGTACCTCACAAATGTTGCCAACATTAAGAGGGAAAACCACCGCTGAAAAATTTTTTTCTAATGGTCTCGCCAGGATTCAAAGGCGTTCAGCGTCTTGGCGGACATGCTAACCTCTACGCTACGGCGGCCTCCTGCTGAGTTATTTTCGGTAAATATGACCTGGTCGGACATATTTACCGGCCAGGTCAATATGGAGCTCACATGAAAAGTATTAGGGAGTAGAGCACGAAATTGATACCCATTTTCGGGACAAATTTTCTGGGGGTCTACAATTATTTATTGATCATCGTTACATGGGACTCAAGTAAAGGTACTTGGGAGTAGATTAGGTATCTGATATCCAAATGTGGGACCTTGTATTTGAGGCACCGCCCCTTCCCCAAGAGTACAAATTTACCGACCCTATGAAAGGTATTTGAGATTAGAAAACGAATATGATAACCAATTTTTTGAGCCAAATGATTGGGTACGCCTCATCCCATAAACTTCCCTCTAACCAATGGCAATGTGGGGCTAAAGAAAATGGTATTTCAGAGAAGAGCACGATGTGGATACTTTTTTCAGGGCCAAGTGGCTGGGGACCAACTCATCTCGAAAACCCTCATAAATCGGACATACATATTTATGGTTTAAGGCAAAAGGAAAGGTATTTGGGTGTAGATCTCGAAACACTTTCCACTTTCGGAACCACGTTCCTGGGGATCCACACCACACCCTTAACACACCAAACGTCTCCCTGGAAGCCTTCTTACTCTCATAATCCCCATGAAGAATATCGGGCTCAAGTAAAGTCTCTTAAGAATGGAGTACATCTAACATCCAAACTCAAATGGACCAAAACCCGTTGAGAGAAATTTGGAAAATTTTTCTATTTTTGCTTGTTTATACGAATTTTAAATATCAAAAACTGTTTTAACAATATTTCTTTAAGGTTTAAAAGATGGTGTAAAATGGTTCTGTGGGTAAACTGGGGTACTAAAATTTTTTAAATATCTGAAGGGAGAGGGACCTCATCCTTACACAAATTTTCTATAACGCCAGATCTCGCAGATGGGGTTGTTGATTTATTGGAATTTTTGCTTCGGCTCCTTAATAAATTAAAAATAATATTTTGGAATTCGAACTTGGGGTGGGGTACCCGGGGAGGCCGACCCACACAAAGATATATGAACCTATCATGACAATATAGGATTCAAATGAAAGGTTTTGAAAGTAAACAAGTAAAAGCGTGCTAAGTTCATCCGGGCCGAATCTTATATACCCTCCACCATGGATCGCATTTGTCTAGTTCTTTTCCCGGTATCTCTTTTTAGGCAAACATATGATAAAAGGAAAAAATTGCTATGATATTGAAGCTATATCAACTTATGGTCCGATGGTTCGGACCATTATTGAACTGAATGTTGAAGACCACAGTAGAAGTCGTTGTGTAAAGTTTCAGCCGACTCAAATAAAAAGAAGTAAAATAGGGAGATCGGTTTATATGGGAGCGGTATCAGGCTATAAACCGATTCAGCCCATAATTGATGCGTACGTTGAAAGTCATAAAGGACGTCGTTGTACAAAATTTCGGCCAAACGGATAAGAATTGCGCCCTCTAGAGGATCAAGAAGTCAAGATCCCAGATCGGTTTATATGGCAGTTATATCAGGTTATGAACCATATTTGACACAACTGTTGGAAGTCTTAACAGAACATTTCTTGCTAAATCGGATAAGAATTGCGCTCTCTAGTGGCTCAAGAAGTCAAGACCCCAGATCGGTTTATATGACAGGTATATCAGGTAATGGACCGATTTGAACCACACTTAGCACAGTTATTGGAAATCATAACAAAACCCCACATGCAAAATTTCTGTCAAATCGAGTGAGAATTGCGCCCACTAGTGACTCAAGAAGTCAAGACAACACTTCTTGTAAAATTTTAGCCAAATCGGATATTAGTAGCGCTCTCTAGTGGCTCAAGAAGTCAAGATTGAAGATCTGATTATATGGCAGCTATATCAGGTTATGTACCGATTTTAACCATACTTAGCACAGATAATGGAACTCATAGCAAAACACTTCGTGCAAAATTTAAGCCAAATCGGATAGGAATTGCGCCCTCTAGAGGCTCAAGAAGTCAAGACCCCACATCGGTTTATATGACAGCTATACCAGGTTATAGACCGATTTGAACCATACTTAGCACAGCCATTGAAAATCATAACAAAACCACTCAGCTAAATCGGGTGCGAATTGAGCCCACTAGTGACTCAAAAAGTCAGGATCCAAGATCGGTTTATATGGCAGCTTTACTCCTTTGAAAGTAAGCGTGCTTTCAACAGACAGAAGGACGGACGGACATGGCTAGATCGACTACGAATGTCATGACGATCATGAATATATATACTTTATGGGGTCTTAGATGTATATTTCGAGGATTTACAAACAGAATGACGAAATTAGTATATCCCCATCCTATGTCGGAGGGTGTAAAAACGAATCTGATATCTAATTTTGGAGCCAAGCATTTGGGGTGTTTCTCCACCTCTAAATACAGATTATAGACCGATTCTGACCATATTTGGTACGCACGTAGAAGGTTATAGGAGAAGTTGTTGTACAAAAATTCAGCCAACACATTGCGCCCTCTATAGCATCAAGAAGTATAATCGGGAGATCACTTGATATGAGGTTATGAACCGATTTTGAACTCATAAAAAATTTTAGCCAAATCGGGTAAGAATTGCCCAGTCTAGCAATTCAAGATCCATCCTCGGTTTATATGGCAGCCATATCAAAACATGGACCGATATGGCTCAATTACAATCCCAACTGACATACACTGAGAGGAAGTATTTGTGCAAAATTTCAAGCATCTAGCTTTATTCCTTCGAAGGTTAGCGTGCTTTCGACAGACAGACAGGCGGATGGACGTACATGGCTAGATCGGCTTAAAATGTCATGGCGATCAAAAATATATACTTTATGGGGTCTTAGACGCATATTTCTAGGAGTTGTGATTGACGAAATTAGTATACCCCCCATCCTATGGTAGAGGGTATAAGAACAGAAAAACGAATACCAGATTATACTCGGTACAAATCTACACAACTCGTAGTTCCAAATTTTAAATTGGATAATAATGAAATTTTTCAAGAGATCGTGATAAATTTCCCCTAAATTGGGGAATAAATGATTTTCATTATAGGCGCTAGACCTCAAATCGGAAAATAGGTGTATATGTCAGATATATTCAAATAAACTTAGATTTTGACCGTACTGGGTCGGAAATCTAACAGAACTCACTGTCTCGAATTTCAGCAAAATCGGATAATAAATGTAGCTTTTATGGGTCATAGACCCTTAATCGGCGGATCGGTCTATATTGGGGCTATATCAAGATATAGTCCGATATAGCCCATCTTCCAACTTAGCCTACTTATGTACAAATAAAGAATCTGTGTAAAGTTTCAGCTCAATATCTTTATTTTTAAAGACTGTAGCGTGATTTCAACAGACGGATGGACGGACGGACGGACGGACAGACGGACGGACGGACAGACAGACGAACGAACAGACGGACGGTCGGACAGACGGACGGACGGACGGACAGACGGACGGGCAGACGGACATACGAACAGACGGACGGGCAGACGAACAGACGGACGGTCGGACAGACAGAAGGACGGGCAGACGGACAGACGAACGGACAGACGGACGGACAGACAGACGGACAGACGGATGGACAGACGGACGGACAGACGGACGGATAGACGAATTGACAGACGGACGGTCAGACGAACGAACAGACGGACGTTCGGACAGACAGACGGACGGACGGACAGAAAGACGGACAGACGGATGGACAGACGGACGAACAGACGGACGGATAGACGAATTGACAGACGGACGGTCAGACGAACGAACAGACGGACGTTCGGACAGACAGACGGACGGACAGACGGACGGACAGACGGACGGACAGACGAACGGACAGACGGACGGACAGACGGACGGACAGACGGACGGACAGACGGACGGACAGACGGACGGACAGACGGACGGACAGACGGACGGACAGACGGACGGACAGACGGACGGACAGACGGACGGACAGACGGACGGACAGACGGACGGACAGACGGACGGACAGACGGACGGACAGACGGACGGACAGACGGACGGACAGACGGACGGACAGACGGACGGACAGACGGACGGACAGACGGACGGACAGACGGACGGACAGACGGACGGACGGACGGACAGACGGACGGACAGACGGACGGACAGACGGACGGACAGACGGACGGGCAGACAGACGGACGGACGAACAGACGGACGGGCAGACAGACAGACGGACAGATGGACAGAGGGACGGTTGGACAGACGGACGGATGGACAGACGGACGAACGGACGGACAGATGGAAGGTTAGACGGACGGACATGCCTTAGATTTTTACGACGATCGATCGATCGATTTACAGGATCGGAGATGGATATTTCGATGTATTGCAAACGGAATGACAAAATGAATATACCTCAATCCTTCGGTTGCGGGTATAAAAAGAATTGAAATCCCCATATCTAACTTTGATAGTAGATAACGAATCATACTCCCAAATTAATAATAACGTTGATCTGCTTAGATCCTATGGGGCGTTAAGACGTTTGTGTCGGATATAGTATGTTTTCGAACAACACAAATGATAAGCTAATGAAAAATGTAGATCTGGGGCCGAATTACCCCATATATGGACGAGTAAAATCGTTCGAAATCTCTCTATTGTAAATTCTGTATCTCTTTATTGAACGGGAAAATTGGAATTTTAAGAACGCCAATGTTTAAATCGAACACTATTTATAAAAATTTGGACATTACACTCTTTGAATGCGAGATGAAATTTCATTCGATACGAAAGCACACTCTATCACGTATGCGGTAATTCGACCCCAGAGAATGACCCATGGCTCTGGGCAGCAGCTTCATAACATTTAAAGAAATATTAAATTTAAGGGTGTAGCAAAGCAAACCGGGCTAGCTAGTCAGTAGTAAATTCTATCGGTGGTGATGGATATGAAAAAAAAAAAAACGAAAAGGAAATTTCCCTTTACTTTAAATTCTTTCCGTTTTCCGGAACATATGAAAAATTATAAAAACTTATGAAAACAAGTCATTACAAACCTGCCAATTGCATGAATACACTTTAGTTTCAATTATTATGCTAATTTATATTAATTCTATTATATCTATGTTGCCTTAAGCATTTCCGCAATTATATTTCAATTGTCTGTCATTGACATATTACAGGAAATTCCCATTACATGTACAATTTGACGAATATCTCATCAATATTTATCGGGGCAAGGCCCATATCCCATCAACAACCCATCTCAGCAGGCTGAATCTTAATGGCGTTTACATCTGATTCATTCTTCATTCTTTGGTAATTTGTCATGTCAGTGACAACAAAGAAAAAATTGATATCACAACCGCATTTCTCATCTATTTCTGTCGAAAACAAGCCTATAGATGAATGGTGGTTACATGTTCGAATAAATGCCCAAAAATACTCTTCCAACATACGGCTCTTATTATCTTTCCATTTATTGTTATTATTTTATCACTTGATACAAGTTGAGGGCATGTGTATGGGTGTGTCCGCATGTGGTTGATTATATAAAATGCTTTTGTTGTCTATGTATGTGTGTGTGCGTGAATGGTATTGCCGTTTCTGGCCTTTATCTGTGAAAAATTCTGTGTATTTGTCATTTTAGTTTGATTTTGATTGTTGTGTTGGATGTGTGTTGATGGTAGATAGAATTTTAGGCTTTCCCTGCTGTACTTTAAGATAATGTTTAAAGCGAGTTCTCTGGACTAAAACAGATATTTAGTCAATATTAGATTTCCCTCAAAATATAGAGTCATAGTAATCTTCTTATATATAAAAATTAATTTGTGTTTGTTTGTTTGTGTGTTCCTCATATACTCAGAAATGGCTGAACAGATTTTATTGAAATTTTCCCTGATGGTGCATAATGATGCCATGGTGAAAATAGGTACTACATTTTTTGATATCTGAAGGGGGAGCGGACCCTCCCCTTTACCCTCATTTTCAGAAACCCCAGATCTCGGAGATGGGTGGTACGATTTAACCGAAATTTCGTGTGCCCTCTTCTAAAAACAAAAATTTGGTGTTAACATTTCGGATGGGGTACCTAGGGGGACGACCCACCCAGGTATTTAATAGTAGAACACGAATCTGATATATATTTTCAAAGTCAAGTCACTGAGTGGCCGCCCTATGAAAATTATATTTTTAGTCGAAATTCAGTTTTTATACCCTTCACCATATTCCATTCTGCTTGTAACTACTCCATAAAGTATTTGTATTATTGATCGTCATGACATTTTAAGTCGATCTAGCCATGTTCGTCCGTCCGTCCGTCTGTTGAAAGCACGCTTACTTTCTAAGCAGTTGAGCTAGCTGCTTGAAATTTTGCAGACATTCCATTTATTGGTGTAGGTCGGTTCGGATTGTAAATGGGCCAAATCGGTCTATACTTTGATATAGCTGCCATATAACCCGATCTTGGGTCTTGACTTTTTGATCCTCTAGAGGGCGCAATTCTTATCCGATTTGGCTGTAATTTTGCATGTGGTGTTTTGGTATCACTTCCAACAACTGCGCTAAGTATGGTTCAAATCGGTTTATAACCTGGTATAGCTGCCATATAAACCGGTCTTGGATCTTGACTTCTTGAGCCTCTAGAAACGCGCAATTATCCATCCGATTTGGCTGAAATTTTGCATGAGGTGTTTTGTTATGTCTTTCAACAACTGTGTTAAGTATGGCGCAAATCTGTGCATAACCTATAGATCTCATATAAACCGATCTGGGATATTGACTTATTGAGCCTCTAGAGTGCCCAATTCTTATCCGATTTGGCAGAACTTTTGTACAATGACTTCTCCCAATATGGTCTGAATCGATCTATAGCTTGATACAGCTCCCATATAAACCGATCTTCCGATATTGCTTCTTGAGTCCCTACAAGGCGAAATTCTAATCCGAATGGACTGAAATATTACACAATGATTTCTACAATGTTCAGCATTCAATTCATTTATCGTATGATAATAAATATGGCCCCAATAGCTTAACAGTTCTTATTCATTATTCTTTATTTGCCTAAAAAGAGATACCAGGCAAAGAACTCGATAAATGCGATCCATGCTGAAGGATTTATAGCATTCGGCCCGGGCGAACTTAGCACGCTCTTACTTGTTTTAATTACAAATTTAAAAACTGTGTTACTTTGTTAGAAATGATTCAAATCGTTTTTTGATCAAACTTTTGTTTTTAAATATTTAAACCTTTGTTTGGCAACACTCCTAAGGTCACATGTCCATTGTATTCGCATTGTTTCCATTTTCATTTGTTGTGTTCTGAATAGGGATCATCTATCAAAAATAGAATCTCTTTAATGAAGATTGCCATTTCATTAGGACATTTACGTTCATAGGACTGACCAAAAAAAGGATGCCACAAAAAAAAAACTCATTATCTTCAAGTGGATCAATCTTGTCTACCAGCAATTTACATAGTGGCACAATGAATGGCTGCCTTTTGTGTTTGTGTCAGCATACGTTTGTCTGTTTCGGAATGTTCTCAATAGCTTTTGGCTTAGAGATTTTTGTGTTTGTATTTGTGGTAGGATTTCGTAACAAAAGAATCATTGTCTGTATCTCTACATCTTAGTTTGCGTCTGAGTATGGGTTAAGTGTTATCTCTGGGTAAGCCATCATTCAAAGCAAGTCAATAACATGGGCCATGTTAAAAGAGGAAAGGTAAAAATGCTTTCTCAAAGCATTGCTAAATTCAAATTCATTCATGGTATAAATTTCCCACAAAAGAGGATTTTTTTTTGGTTCATTTTATTTTCTTTTTGAAGTGTATCAACTTTTCAGTTCATTTAAATAGAAAATACATTGAAAATGCTTTAGCAGCTGAGATTGTCGTAAAAAAGGGAAAGCAATAAACATTCTTAATTAAATTTGCCATTTCGGGGATGTTGTTTCCAAAGGCTTTTCAACGAAAGCAAATATTCAATTCAATTAAATACTGTAACTGCCACTCATTATGAGCTATATTTAAATAAAGGCTTTTGATCGACACTGGACGGAATGGGAAATAATTTATATGGAATGTAAACTCGAACTTGTGTAAATATACAGCAATAAAAATATGCAGAGGAAATGTGTAAGGAATTTGACAGTTTATATAATGTCTAGTGACAATTAGTAAAACCTGTTTTTTGCGTAGCTCTTCCATTTGAGCACATCTGCAAACTATCAAACAGGATAACAAACAAAGGCCCCACTACTGTGGTACAGAGTTTCGTAACTAAGGGCATTTGTATATAACACTCAGAGGTTAGAGAGACATATAATAAGTATACAGATTGACTCAGAATCACTTTGTGATGCGATTTAGCTACATCCATCTGTCTGTCTGTCACTCTCCACTTGGACACACCATCCAGTAAGAAAAGGCAAAAGCCGTCTATGTAATACATATATCTATATCTAAATCTGAAACGATTTTGATGAAATCTTGCAGATATTTTAAGATCAGTAACAAAACAAATCACGTAAAATTTTGTGCAGATCGATTGAAAAATGTAGTAACTACGGCCATTAAAGTGCAAATCGGGCGATACCTTTATATGGGAGCTATATCTTAATCTGAAGCCATTTTGATGGAATCTTCCAGATATGTTAAGATCAGTAACAAAACAATCTGCGTCTAATTTTGTGCAGATCGGTTGAAAAATGTAGTAACTATGGCCATTGAAGTGCAAATCGGGCGATACATATATATGGGAGCTATATCTAAATCTGAACCGATTTTTACCGAAATCAATAGTCCCGGGTCAAAAAATGTGACATGTGCAAAATTTCGTGAAGATTGGACAACAAATACGACCTGTACATTGATCACAACAGACGGACATGGCTAAATCGAATCAGAAAGAGATTCTGAGTCGAACTGTGTACTTATCAATGGGTCTAGCTTCTCTCCTTCTTAGCGATGCAAAAAAATACACAAACTTATTATACCATGTTCCACAGTGGCGGTGTAGGGTATTACAAGTAAAAAGGCGTTAAGTTCGGCCGCGCCGAACTTTGGGTACCCAATACCTAGGGTACATATGTAAACCACCTTTCGTCGTAATCCGATGAATAATTTATAGCTCCATAGCAGCTATATCGGACCAAATTCGGCATGGACATTGAGAGGTCTAATAAGTACAAATCATTGTTCTGTTTTGTAGAACAAAATATTGGTCTGTTTTGTAGCTATATCCAAATATAGACCGATCTGAACCATATAAGACATAGATGTCGAAAAGCCTACCACAAGAGGGATGTCAAAGGGCCCAACGCAACTCACTGTCCCGAATTTCGGCGAAATCGGCTTTAAAATCAAGAGATCGGTCTATGCGGCAGCTATATCCAAATCTGGACAGATCTGGGCCAAATTGAAGAAGGATGTCGAAGGGACCAACGCAACTCACTGTCCCGAATTCTGTCGAAATCGGACAATAAAAGCGCCTTTTATGGGCCCAAGACCTTGAATCGGGAGAACGGTCTATATGGCAGCAATATCTAAATATGTACCGATCTGGGCCACATTACAGAAAGATGTCGATGGGCCTTACACAACTTACTGTCCCACATTTCGACGACGTCGGACAATAAATGCGCGTTTTATTTGCCCAAAACCTTAAATCGAGGGATAGGTCTATGTGGCCATTATATCCCAATCTAGACCTATATAGGCCAAATTGAAGAAGGATGTCGAGTGGCCTAACACATTTCACTGTCCCAAATTTCAGCAAAATCTTATAATAAATGTGGCTTTTATGCGCCTAAGACCTAAAATCGGCGGACCGTTCTATATAGTCCTATATAGCCCATCTTCAAACTAATACTGCTTATGAACATAAATAAATTCTGTGCAAAGTTTAAGCTCTATTCTTAAAGACTGTAGAGTGATTTCAAAAGATTGACGGACGGACTAGGCTGGCTAGGTCGTCTTGGATTTTTACGACGATCAAGAATATATCGTTCATAGGACAGGGTTTATATTCATTTAGTCATTCCGTTTGCTACACATCGAAATATCCATTTCCGACCCTAAAAGTATATATATTTCTGATCGTCGTAAAATTATAAGACTATTAAATGATGTTCATGGGTTTGTCCGTCTGTCCGTCCGTGTGTCCGTCAGTTTTAATCACGCTACACACAGCTATAGTGAAGTTTTTTTTTCACCGCTTGGTGAAAAAGTGGACCATTCCCGGTTCATCGCACTTTCTTTAAAACGGTAATATCTGCCTTGTACTTCACCATTACTTCCACTAGTGCGTATACTGCACCTTCTCTATAGAGAGTCCGGACATTCCAACTGCAGATACGTAAATCATGGTCTTTAAAACGTTTGCGTGGTTCATAAACATAGAGGGGATCCGTTTCACGTTTTTCGGGTGATGGGTTACTAAGCCGACGCCCAACACGTCTTTTTATCGTTCTACAGGTAAGGTTAGGTCTAAGTGGTAGTCCGCCATCAGACTCACTTATACGTTTTCGTCCATTGTGATACCACAGGAACAGTTCCTACCATTCCACCATCTAGATCGCTTTAAAAAGCCCAACATCTAGCGAATGTTCACATCCGTTAAATCAGACAGGTTCTCAAAGAAATAAGAACCTAAAGTGAAACTCCTTCTGACTGCTGGTGCGGACACACACACAGAAGGTATTCTGTAGTCTGTCCTTCAGTCTGTCAGCATATTTTCGGATTAGACAGTGACCTGTCATGACGGACACAATGACTGAGACGTCTGTTCTAGCCATTCACAGCAAAGCGGTAGGCGTCTTCAAGTCTAGATTAGGCCACATAGTTTAGGAATGCTCACAGCCCCCTCTTTGTGACCATCTATGATTCGTTGTCCTTCGGACCTGGTACTGAAAACTTAGCTCCAAGGCTGAAACTAATATAACGATGATCAGATGACCACAGCCATCCAACATAACCCAGCCGCATATTCTTCCACTTATATCTTCCGATACAAAGGTAATATCTAGTACCTCCTGCCTGTTCCTTGCAATGAAGTTCGGTTTATAGCCTTTATAACAAATTGCCAAACTGCAAATTATAATATATTCGATAAGCAGCTAACCTCTTTCGTTGACATCCGAACTTCCTCATGTCTGGTGATGTGCATTGAAATCACTTCCTACAATGAGGCTCTTCTTCGCTACAGAAGCGGCTTCAACCAGCGACTTAAAGTTTGAAGGCGGCATCTCTGAATCGTGTGCCATATGTAGGGAAGCTGTCCAGTATTGAGACTTGTTTATTTCAAGGCAGGTGACATGAGTCGTGTGGTCCCTTGTCACAATCGGGACATACATCTTGCACATCGGCATTAATCCATGCTCTGTAGGAGATGAGGCGGCTGCATCTGCCGGAACGTAATTGAATCAGAACTACTCTGGTTTAGCGGGGAGGCCAATTCCTTCAGGTGCAATGGGAGGCAGTCGTTCTCCAAGGACTACTTTCACCCGGTAGATATTTACCGCATCTGCTACTGTTGTGCATGAATGTTGTCTAGAATGCCGCTTGGTCTAGAGGTTCTCTCGTGGAGTGCTGAACCTCACGCTCTAGATCATGTAGATTTACCTTAAGGCTTCTCGGTGGAGCATATCTATCCACAAGATGATGATTTGGATGGTCTCTGCGATAACAGCCCAAAAGGCATTGCTTAGACAGCATGTAGTTATGTCTTCGCACTGGTAGGATCTTTGTCGGCTGATGGAGGTGGTCCACATAAGATCTGAGGAGGCAGCCCGTCGCAGTTCGGAGGGCGGCATTCTGACAGATCTGAATATTATTCCACTGTGTGTCACAGAGCTGACGAGATCACACTGGCGCTGCATAACTTACCACACACGGGCCAATTGCTTTGTATATAGTCAACAAGGTTTCTTTGTCTGCCCCCCAAGTGCTGCCGGCAAGTGACTGGAGGACCTAGATTGTACTTTTTACTTTATCGCAAATTGCTCTAGCATGTGGGGAGAATGTGTAAGAGCAGTCAAATGTGATGGTCGAAATGGTTTCGACCATCACCATCAGCTCATTATTCACCTCACGCGTATTTCTAGTGAACAATGTGGCTGAAGATTTGATGGCAGATGTCTTGCAGCGAAATATGAGGCAAGTTCGTTGAGGTAGACGTTCAACCTATCGCAGATGTCAACAATGGGTGGAGGGCCTGTTGCCATGATCGTACAATCATCCGCGAATGATACGACCTCTATGCTGTCTGGAGGGGGTGGAATGGAAGATAGGTAGAGGTTAAACAGTGCCAGAGATATTACCCCGAATTGAAAGAAATTCATTTAACAAACCGAATCAACGCTTGTGATATGCACCTTAAACGCAATGAATTCGATCCGTTTTTAAAACGAATCATAACTGGAGATGAAAAATGGATTGTTTACAACAACGTTAGTCGAAAACGATCATGATCCAAGCATGGTGAACCAGCTCAAACCACTGGTGGATATCAGCCTTTGATATCCACCAAAAGAAGGTTATGCTGTCTGTTTGGTGGGATTGGAAGGGTGTGGTATATTTTGAGCTGCTTCCAAGGAACCAAACGATTAATTCGGATGTTTACCATCAACAATTGGACAAATTGAATACAGTCATCAAGGAGAAGCGACCAGAATTGGTCAATCGTAAAGGTGTCATATTCCACCAGGACAACGCTAGACCGCACACATCTTTGGTCACTCGCCAAAAACTGAGTGATCTTGGCTGGGAACTCTTGATGCACGACGACGACGACGCTTGTGACCCAATGCTGTCTCTGTTCGCATAGCACCTTGCAACATATTCAACAGGACTATACTCCCGTAGTATTGTAGGACCAGAGCAAGATCGGAAATGGACGCACTCCATGCATCGGCTACACCTGACCAACACCGACCGATGATAGAGGCGGTTCAGGCAAACCAAACAGAACTAGAGTCGGGGGTTCTTTTCAATCCCAGTACGGACCAGAAGCGTGTGGAGATGGCACTCCGGGATTTGCCTCTCCCATGATGAAAAAAGGACGAACACGTACACTGAAGCGGCAGTCCTTGCCGAGGAGGATTCCATTGGGGCAATCCGGTGCAAACAACCGGCTGCCATGAGATCGAATTTTAGTATTCCTATGTATTCTTCTTAAATTTTTTTTTTATGCTAAATAAAGTTTTCAATTGGAGCAAAATCATTTTGCGTTGCTTTGATTTGATTCATTTTATTCACTACTTTTGTATCACCATTTAAAAGATCGCATATCTGAACTACAATACACTCCTTTGCTTTTAATTTTGAGGATCCAAGAAATATGCAACATAAATAAAAGTTTTTTCGTCGCCGCCATCTCACATAAGTACTACCATAACCCATTTCCCCATTCAGGACTTGGTACACCATTGGCTTTTGCGTATGATGAATATTAACCACAATTCCATTAGCACGTATACCCACTACAGTTCAAAGTAGCCACAATGTGATCAGAGCAAAATACTCATACTTGGCATATTATAAATATACGAGGGAACATTTCATTAAGTACTACGATTTAGAGCATTTAGATGTAATTTATACTGAAAGCATACAATAATAATTGCTTCTATAGAATATTTTATGCTTAGGCGATTTTCTTTTAGCAGTGATAAATGGATTTTGCTAAAACAGTTTTATTACTTGAAATGTGCCAACAGTTTTTGGTGTTAGTACTATACGCTACACGTAGGGCGAGTCCCAATGGTAATATTTGCTTTAATTTCGAAGCCAGGAAAATGAATGCTGTTGGCGGTGAGAGAAAGAAAGATCTTCACAAAATTGTTCGAATGTGTATTGTGTATATTATGGTTAAACATAATAAATTTACCCCAAGGAATTATTTGAGTGTTATAAAACGGTGCCAGGCACCAGAACTGTCGACCACCACAAAATATAAACCAGCTTTTCCCGCTCTCACTTGCCGTGCAAAATGAAATGCATACCAAACCATAGAACCGCAACATAAAATGTGGGGGTCGAAATTTATGGAACAAATAATAGAACCACCCAAAGTTTTAGTCAGCACACAAATACCAGCATACCCCAATTCTGAAAACATCTTCAATTTGCAGAAGAAACAGAAAAAAAATCCTCATATAAATTATTTACCTATTCGGTGCGAAACAGACTAAGAGTGGTGGAAAGTTTTTTTTTTTTTTTACTGCGAATTTAAAAGGTATTTAAAAAGAAAGCAAATAAATTAGAATATTCAAATGTTGTTCGGGTAAGGATGTCGAGGGGAAGAAACTACTCACTACTCAAATTTTTTTAAAATCTGGTATGTAATGTAACTTCTACGAGGATGCTTTTACGGAAGATATATAAAAAAGAGTAAAAAAGCGTTAAGTTCGACCGGGCCGTATTTTGGATATCCAAAACCTCAGATATATATATAAACCATCTTTCGTCATAATCTGTTGAAAAATGCAAAAAATTAAATATGACAGCTATATCGAAATCCTAACCGATCTGAGCTAAATTGAAGAGGGATGTCGAAGGGTCTAACACAACTCACTGTCCCAAATTTCGGCGAAATCGGACAATAAATGCGTCTTTTATGGGACCACGACTTTAAATCGAGAAATCAGCTCCGATCTGCGAAATCTGGTCCGATCTGCGAAAAGCGTCATAGGCGGACATGCTAACCTCTGCGCTACGGTGGCCTCGGTCGATATGGCAGCTATATCCAAATCTTAACTGATCTGAGCCAAAGTGAAGAGGGATATCGAAGGGCCTAACACAACTCACTATCCCAAATTTCGGCGGAATCGGAAAATAAGTGCAATTTTTATGGGTTCAAAACCTTAAATCGAGAAATCGGGCTAATGGCAAACTGAAAATTTTGCCCATGAACATTCCGCTAAGGAACAAGGGTTAACTTCTCACATATCAATGGATGCAGTCCGATTCAAGTTTTAAGCTCAATGATAAGGGGCCTCCCTTTTATAGCCGAGTTCGAACGGCGTGCTACAGTGCTACACCTCTTTGGAGAGAAGTTTTATATAGCATAGTACCTCACAAATGTTGTCAGCATTCGGAGGGGAAAACCACAGCAAAAAATTTTTTCTGATGGTCTCTCCAGCATTTGAACCCAGGCGCTCAGCGTCATAGGCGGACATGCTTACCTCTGCGCTACGGTGACCTATATGGCAGCTATATGCAAATCGGGACCGATCTAGGCACAAATACACACCGTCCCAAATTTCGGCGACATCGGACAATTAATGCGCCTTTTATGGGCCCAAAACCTTAAATCGAGAGATCGGTCTATATGGCAGCTATATCCAAATCTGTACCCATCTGGTCCAAATTGAAGAAGGATGTCGAATGGCCTAACACAGCCCACTGTCTCAAATTTCAGCAAAATAGGATAATAAATGTGGCTTTTATGGGCCTCAGACCTTAAATCGGCGGATCAGTGTTTATGGGGAGTTTAGTCCGATATAGCCCGTCTTCGAACCTGTCTATGGACAAAAAAATAATCTGTGCAATGTTTCTGCAGAATATTTCTATTTTCAAAGATAGTAGCGTGATTTCAACAGACAGACGGACGGACAGACGGTCGGACATTGCCAGATCCTCTTAGATTTTTACGACGAAAAAGGATATATATTTTTTATAGGATCGGAAATGGATATTTCGATATGTTGCAAATGGAATAATAAAATGAATATACCCGCATCCTTCGGTGATGGGTATAAAAATTGCCCGACCGCGACCGTACTTGGCATTGATGTCTATTCCATGGCTGTTCCAAACTTCTGTGAATTCTGGCGACAAAGGGTTTTTAAGGACTTAGGGCCTTGAATTTGGCGAAAGGTCAAGAGTGTACTGCAACTCACTCTCTTCGAAATTTAAGATAATTCAAGTAAAAATTCTTTGTGCCTAATTTCATGCAAATCGGTTAACGGTTAACAAATAACCATTTTCTCGTGATATTTTTCAATATCGGATGGTTATATATATGAGAGCTACATCCAAATATGCGCCGATTCCAACCGAAACCGTTATGATTAACTCAGATAAGACCATATTTTATACAGGATGCGCCAGAGAAACTTACTTATTTGTAAGGTCAATGGAAACATAAGTATTTCAGTATTTTTTAAAATTCTTTTCTCATTTGAGAATTAATATCCCAATTTTGTTTTTCATGCAATCTTGAAAATGATATTGGGTAAATGGCTACCCACATTGCGCATACACTGCTTAAGTCGATTTTTGAAATTCGTGTCCACTCTTTGTAGCACATCAATCGATATGTTGGTAGTAACGCAGCAGGGAATGTGAAAGTGAGCCTAGTTAATGGGAAAAACTACCACATCTTCAGGCAGGTTGTAAATAAGCATATCACATGCATTTTGACGAGCAACAAAGTCGCGTTCAGTTAATTTTTGTACAACTGCCAATTGTACGGCAACGACAGTTGCCAATTTATAGGGTTGACAGTGGAGTCAGGAATTCCCATAGCAGCCGCGTGTGTGCGAGCCGAACGCTGGGGAGAAGGCACAACTGATTGCATCACTTCTTTTTTTCACATAACCAACACGCAGGGTCCCCTATATATGCGGTGCAATGCATTAGCAGTTAGGCAAGTTAAGGGTTAAAGCGGGGAAAAGGAAAGTAGTGTTTATTGATAATCGTCTTAAATTTATGAACGTCAATGTCGGTTGGAAAGAAATAAGCCGGATTTCGGTTTCTATACAAATGGTTCAGGCGATAAATGAATTTTCTCGGTAATGCATGGATTAGTCGACTGGCCAATCATGCATGATCTGCAGCCAAGCAATTTTTACTCTACTCCAACTCCGACTCCGGGAAGATTACTTTTCTCCGACTCTGGAGACGACTCCGAGCACTTATATTATAGCCACTACCATAGGATAAGGATGTACTAATACTATAATATTCATTCTGTTTGTAACACCTCGAAATATTCGTTTAAGACCCCATAAAGTTTATATATTCTTCATCGTCACGATGTTATGGGTAGATCTAGCCATGTCCGTCCATCCGTCTGTCGAAATCACGGTACGGTTCAAACGCGTAAAGCTAGCCGCTTGAAATTTTGTACAGATACCTAACATCGATATAGATCGTTGGGGATTGAAAATGGGCCACATCGGTTCAGATTTAGATATAGCTCTTATATTAACCGGTCTCACGATTTGACTCCTTAAGCTCCTGAAAGCATGTAGTGTTCTATTCTGTGCCTTGTACGGTCCAAATCGGTCTATAACCTGATATAGATCCACATATAAACCGGTCATCAGCCCATAAAACAGGCAATAATTAACCTATTTCGTGGTGATTTGAAGTGGTGAGTTACTTTAAACTTTCCGACATCCGACCCAAATATGGTTTTGAACGGACTTTATTTAGATATAGCGCCATATAGACAGATTCCACACCGCCAAATCGTCTGCCCACGCCCTTATCTCGGACGGCGTCGACCCGATAGGCATAGAGTTTTTCAAGTTTATGGACGGCGGTAATCTTCCAAAAAGGCCTTAATCTCCTTTTTGCACTGCAAGACTGTTCGTGACCTTACCATACTGGTTGTTACTGTCGTTATGGCCATTTTATTGTCACACTCGATGTCCTCGCTCTAGCATCGCAATACCTCACGCATTCCGTGATCGCCTTTGGTATCATAACGGATCGCCCGGATGTCCGCCTGCAGGACCGTATTACGGTCAGGTTGTTGGTTTTGAGCCGATGTGTGAGAGCATTGGCGGTTGGTTTTCCTGATTTCTTGGAAGACAACTGGCAAAAAATGGATGTGCACCATATAGCTGCATATCATGTTATGGACCGATTTGAACCATACTTGGCACAGTTGTTGGATATCATAACAAAACGCGTCGTGCAAAATTTCATTCCAATCGGATAGGAATTGCGCACTCTAGAGGCTCAAGGATTCAAGACCCAAGATTGGTTTATATGGCAGCTATATCAGGTTATGGACCGATTTGAACCATACTTGGCACAGTTGTTGGATATCATAACAAAACACGTTGTGCCAAAATTCATTCAAATCGGATTAGAATTGCGGCCTATAGAGGCTCAAGAAGCCAAGACCCAAGATCGGTTTATATGACAGCTATATCAGGATCTGGACCGATATGGCCCATTTACAATCCCAACCGACCTACATTAATAAGAAGTATTTGTGCAAAATTTCAAGCGGCACTCCTTCGGAAGTTAGCGAGCTTTCGACAGACAGACGGACGGACGGACATGGCTAGATCGACTTAAAATGTCACGATGATCAAGAATATATATACTTTATGGGGTCTCAGACGAATATTTCCAGTAGTTACAAACAGAATGACGAAATTAGTATACCCCCCATCCTATGGTGGAGGGTATAAAAATAGGGAATAAATAATATTTAGATATATGTATGCATATTTAATCTCTATGTGTCCTGCAAATGCAAATTTGCTCATAAATATTCCATTAAGGAACAAAAATTAAATTTAAAACAATCTCGATGATAAGGGGCCTCTTTTTTATAGCCGAGTATGTACGGCGCGCCGCAATGCGACACCACTTTTGGGCATAGTACCTCACAAACGTCACCAGCATTAGAAGGGGATATCCACCGCTGAAATTTGATTTCCTGATGTTCTCGCCAGTATTCGAAACTAGGTGTTCAGCGTCATAGGCGGACATGCTAACCTCTGCTCTACGGTGGCCTCCATGTGCCTTCTAATAATAAGATTTTGGATTCAAAATTTAATTAAACCAGCTTCAAAAGCATACTACCAATTATTATATAGTAATATATGCCTCTTTTTGCCTTCAGCCTGAATCTTAGTAATTAATAGCTTTAAATTATTTTTAAAGAATTTTTTTTATGGAAATCATTGTTTGTTAATAATAATTTTCTTGTTCCTTAAATAAAATAGTTTACACTTGCTATAAAATTCACTGCTTCTGCAGAAAACTTATTGTTTTGGTTTATTAAAACTCCAATTAAATGGAATTTCTAGTGATTGGTTTCCGAGTTATTGTGCAGTACACCTTCATCACGGCACTACCACACACAGTTTCGTAATTTTGTTGTGCGGTCATAAATTTTTATATAACTTTGGTATTTCCATTTTGCACGTGGCCCTGGCATGAATTTATCACCTGTTTTAAAATATGCTTTAGTTTTTTTTTTTTTTATTTCACTTGGTTAATAAACATTCCAATGGGAATTTTTCGCAATACCTATTTTATTGCGTTTTTAAACAAAAGCCATATGGCATATGGTGATATATGAAATGGAGTATAAATGTTTTAAAAATACATACATCTCGAAACTTTAACTCAGTGGCATAGGTGAGTGACTTAAACTTTAAACAGAGAAATTTTATTGCATTTAACATTGAACTTAAAATTGAATCGAAGAGCACTCAGTTTGAATAGAGGGTGCAGATGTTATATCCGCCCATGCCACTATGGACATACATGAGAAGTTTGTCTATGTTCTTTAATGTAATTTTCATGGGCAAATTTGCGTTGCATTTGCATTGCATTTGCATTACTTGCAAACTTCTCATGCTGCAGTGCAGAAATCAAGTTTGTGTTATTTGGTGCTCCCATGCGTATGATAAATATTATCTTTGAGCCATTGCAATTATAACGTATACGCACCCATGGTTAGTTTCAAACCAATAGATGTACTGGCTTCGCACAAGACTAGCGTAAGCATATGATGTTTATTTTACGAATTATAGTATAAGTCGGAGTTTAAGAGTAAAGAGATGTGCAACGGCTTGAGATTAAGAGTCTTCTCTGCTTATTGGAGCTGAATAGCTTTTATTTCTTTCCATTAGGTTAAGTTGAAATGAGGGTGCAGATATTAATCCGCAACATGCCAATATGGACACACACCTAAGTCAGTAATCGGCTTGTTGTGCGCTCTATCCATTAAGCATCACTCAAGCATGAGTTAAGAAAGCACTAAAGCCACTTACGATGGCAAGGAAGAGTCATGAACTGGGTACTCGCATCATGGAAACTGCGGTGATAATGTCAAAAACTTAGCACTACTACGTATAAGGCATTATTCGCGATAATAAACTGCACAAGGCGGAAAGGAATATCTATGACCATGCTAATATTTTCGACGAGATCAAATGTCGTCTGCAAACTTCAACTTAATCCAACCTTTCATATCATTATACCAGAATTAGGTTGGAATTCCTTCCACCCTGTAGAACTCAATTCTCGTTCAAAAAAGGGTTGTGCAGAACCAGATATAACCACCCCAGATTCATGGTTCATTTTAAGTTTAAGCAAATCTATCCGAATCCATCCCGTTTTTTCGAATCCGAATCCGTTTGATATATTTAATAATTACAATAAAAACGTAAGTATTTCAATTTACTGATTATTTAACTTAAAATATGATTATAGCTATAGTAATACCAAATATGCAGATAATAATGAAGTTTTAACTATGGCGATGATAAAGAAAATATAATAGCTATGGTCATGATCATCAAGTTTTGTTGATGATGGAAATGATGATGATTATTATTATAGCAATAATTACAATAATGAAGTGATGATGTGTGTTTTCTATGATAATGGTACGATGGTAAATGTGAAGAAACGTTGAAAGTAATATTGGGTTGGGAAAAATCATGAGTTTTACCAACTTGGTGTAAGATATATGAGGCATTCACCCGAAAAAGTGACTTAAAAAAAGAGCTCATATTTTTTGGCAACAATATATGTCTTATTTTATGTAAGAACTAAACAAGTAAAAGCGTGCTAAGTTCGGCCGGGCCGAATCTTCTATACCCTCCACCATGGATCGCAATTGTCGAGTTCTTTTCCCGGTATCTCTTCTTAGGCAAAAAAAGAATATAAGAAAAGATTTGCTATGCCATTAGAGCGATATCAAGATATGGTCCGGTTTGGACCACAATTAAATTATATGTTATGTAAAATGTCAGCCAATTCGACATCAAGAAGTAAAATAGAGAGATCGATTAATATGGGAGCTGTATTGGGCTATAGACGGATTCAGACCATAATAAACACGTATGTTAATGGTCATGAGAGAATCCGTCGTGCAAAATTTCAGGCAAATTGAGACCTCTAGAGGCTCAAGAAGTCAAGATCCCAGATAGGTTTATATGACAACTATATCGTGTTATGAACCGATTTGAACCTTATTTGACACAGTTGTTGAAAGTAAGAATAAAATACGTCATGCAAAATTTAAGCCATATCGGATAGGAATTTCGCCCTGTAGAAGCTCAAGAAATCAAGACCCTAGATCTGTTTATATGACAGCTATATCAGGTTATGAACCTATTTGAACCATACTTGGCACAGTTGTTGGACATCATAACAAAGCACGTCGTGCAAAATTTTATTCCAATCGGATAAGAATTGCGCACTCTAGAGGCTCAAGAAGTCAAGACCCAAGATCGGTTTATATGACAGCTATATCAGGTTATTAACCGATCTGAACAATACTTAGCACAATTGTTGAATATCATAACAAAACACGTCTTGCAAAATTTCATTCTAATCGGATAAGAATTGCGCACTCTAGAGGCTCAAGAAGTCAAGACCCAAGATAGGTTTATATGGCAGCTTTATCAAAACATGGACCGGTATGGCCCATTTACAATACCAACCGACCTACACTAATAGGAAGTATTTGTGCAAAATTTCAAGCGGCTAGCTTTACTCCTTCGGAAGTTAGCGTGCTTTCGACAGACAGACAGACGGACGGATGGACGGACGGACGGACAGACGGACGAACATGGCTAGATCGACATAAAATGTCGCGACGATCAAGAATATATATACTTTATGAGGTCACAGACAAATATTTCGAGTAGTTACAAAGAGAATGACGAAATTAGTATACCCCCCCTCCTATGATGAAGGGTATAAAAAGGAGTATGAAATTAGGTCCGTGTGATGTAGGGTTGCCAGAATATCAGAATTCAAACTTTTTAGCAGACAAATTTTCAAACCGTTATAACTGCCAATAGAATACTTTCTGCTTTCTAAGTTTTAAAACTATGTGTTTGCAAATTTGCAAATTTTGACCATGAACATTCCATTAAGAAACAGGGGCAAACTTCTCACATATCAATGAGTGCAGTCCGATTCAAGTTATAGCTCAATGATAAGGGACCGCCTTTTTATAGCCGAGTCTGAACGGAGTGCCGCAGTACAACACCTCTTTTGAAGAGGTTTTTACATGGCATAGTACCTCACAAATGTCTCCAGCATTAGGAGAGGACAACCACCCCTTTTTTATGATGGTCTCCTGAAAAATGTTTATGATGGTCTCGCCAGGATTTGAACCCAGGCGTTCAGCGTCATAGGCGAACATGCTAACCTCTGCGCTACGGTGGCCTCCACAGTAGGGAACGAATCTTATATTAACTTCAATGGCCAATTAACCACCTACGAAATATCACCTAAACCGGAAATATTTACCAATCTGGGACTAAAAAGAAAGGCATTTGGAAGTAGAGTAAAAATTTGCCCATGAACGCAGCAGGGGCAAACTTCTCACACATCAATGAGTGCTTTCCGATTCAAGTTGAGTTTCTCAATGATAAGGGACCTTTTTTGATAGCCGAGACCGAATGGCGTGCCGCAGAATGACGCCTATTTGGAGAGAACTTTACATGATCATGCAAGGCATGGTTCCTCTTAAATGTACTGATGATTGTCGCATAGTCGGCACCGCCCTACTTTGCCTTTCCCTAGTGTATGTATAGATGCATTTTTCACCAAATTTTTTTCTACAACTTCATAAAACTTCATGTCTGTGGGTTTGAAATTTTCTTTGCCACATTGTAAATAACACCGAATTTTCAATGAATTCAATAACCCAATACTTTATTGTTGGTTCATTCGTTTCATTTCATCCATGCAGTTTCACAATAGGTTTCAATTAAAAATGGTTTACCAATCGTTGCACAATGTGTGTTAAGTAATGAACATTCACATACATATACGATGATGACTGTGTGCATGTATGTGTGTCAACCATAAAATATTAAGCACACCATTTATTGCTCAATGTTTTGTTTCATGGCCTTGCAACGACATTATTGCTATATTGATAAAGCTGTGATGTTGTTGTTATTGCAATTTTTGGCACTTTTATACAAATAACCATTAAATATTTCCGTTGCGGCAATGCTGCACTGGAAATGTCATTTTGACATGCTTTGCATATATATTTTAATGCACCACACCCACACACACACACACTCACATGCATGCACAGGAACAATGTGACAATGACACCATATCGCCGTGTTTGTTGGTTAGATAACGCCAACGCTAGTTTTTTTTGCAAATATTGTTTCCAATTATCAAAACCTCATTATAATTTATCACCAAATTTAAATGTTACCACATGTTAAGCAAGAAAAAAAAAAACACTCGAAACATGGCATAGTCATTTATGCAGGTGTCTCTCATTTATTTCGATTTGACAGAATTCTAAATAAGGCTTAGTGATATATGGCAATAAAGAGAGTTATGTGACCTATTCGTTATTATGGACATTACCGGATATCATTTTTCACCAAGGGATTATTATGGATCTAGAAAACAACTGCATGAGAAAATTTACCTAATAATCAAAAATAGCAAATTAGGGAAGGCAAAAATCGGGCAGCGCGGAGTATATAATAAGCTACACCAACCCACTAAACATAAATTGCGTGATATCATTTAATGGACGCTATATCTAAACTTGAACCGATTTCAACAGAGGTGTTCAAATGTGTTAAAAAACAGTCCGTAATAAGTTTCGGGGAAATCCGTGCAATATTAAAAAAAAATAAAAAGGCGTTGAGTTCAGCCGGGCCGAACTTTGGATACCCCCACCTCCGCTATATATATCTGTAAACCACCTTTCGTCACAGTCCGTTGTAAAATGCATAATTTATGCCTCCATAGCAGCTATATCGAAATAGGGTCCGATCTGGACCAAATTCTGCACGGGCATTG
This sequence comes from Stomoxys calcitrans, assembly GCF_963082655.1. Lineage (NCBI taxonomy): Eukaryota > Metazoa > Arthropoda > Insecta > Diptera > Muscidae > Stomoxys > Stomoxys calcitrans. Next base: position 113,804,831 of record NC_081555.1, on the reverse strand, counting down.
AGTAGTCTAATAAGTACAAGTCATTGTTCAATTTTGTATAACAAAATATTGGTCTCTTTGGTAGCCATATCCAAATATAGACCCATTTGAACCATATACGACACGGATGTCGAAAAACCTAATATAGGTCACAAATTTCAGCGAAATCGGATGACAAATGCGCCTTTTATGAGGCCAAGATTTTAAATCGCAAGATCGGTTTATATGGCAGCTATATCAAAATCTGAACCGATCTGAGCCAAATTGAAGAGGGCTGTCGAAGGGCCTAACACAACTCACTGTCCCAAATTTCGGCGAAATCGGATATTTAATGCGCCTTTTATTGCCCCAAAACCTTAAATCGGAGGATCGGTCTATATGGCAGCTATATCCAAATCTAAACCGATCTGAACCATATACTACACGGATGTCGAAGGGCCTAACAGAACTCACTGTCCCACATTTCGGCGAAATCGGATATTTAATGCGCCTTTAATGGGCCCAAAACCTTAAATCGAGAGATCGGTCTATATGATAGCTATATCCAAATCTGGACTGATCTGTGCCAAATTGAAGAAGAATACTAAATAGCCTAACACAACTCACTGTCCCAAATTTCGGCGAAATCGGATATTTAATGCGCCTTTTATGGGCCCAAGACCTTAAATCAAGAGATGGGTCTATATGGCAGCTATATCCAAATCTGGACCGATTTGTGCCATATTGCGAAAAGATATCAAGGGGCTTAACATAACTCACTGTCCCAAATTTCAGCAACATCGGACAATAAATGTGCCTTTTATGGATCCAAAACCTTAAATCGAGAGATCGGTCTATATGATAGCTATATCCAAATCTGGACCGATCGGGACCAAATTCAAGTGGGATATCGACTGGCCTAACACAACACACTGTCCCAAATTTCAACAAAATCGGATAATATATACGTGTTTTATGGGCCTAAGACCCTAAATCGGCGGATCGGGCTATACGAAAGCTATATCCAAATCTGGACCGAACTGGGCCAAATTTAAGTAGGATGTCGGATAATAAATGAGGCTTTTATGGGCCTAAGACCCTTAATCGGCGGATCGGTCTATATGGGGGCTATATCAAGATATGGTCTGATATAGCTCATCTTCGAACTTAACCTGCTTATGGACAAAAAAAGAATCTGTGCAAAGTTTCAGATCAATGTCTCTAGTTTTGAAGACTGTAGCGTGATTTCAACAGACAGACGGACAGACAGACGGACAGACGGACGAACAGACGGACGAACAGATGGACGGACAGACGGACGGACGGACGCTAATAAAAAATATATATCTTATATAGAAAATTCAATTTGTGTTTGTTTGTTTTTTGTTTGTTTGTCGGTCTGTTTGTTTGTTTCCGTATAGATTCAAAAACGGCTAAACCGAATACCTTGAAATTTTCACAGATTGTAAAGTTTGGTCTGGAAGCAAACATGGGCTATATACCCCAAAAGTACTACCCAAAAATAAAAGTGGACCGATCGGGACAGTATCGGATATACATGAAAGGTAATCAAGAGTAGAACACAAGTTTCATAATAAAAGTTTGGTCCAAGTACCTGGAGGGCCCCAGTCCCAAAACCCCTTAAAAAAGGTTTATTTGACGATCATGACAATATGGGACTCGAATGAAAGGTGTTCGTGAGTAGATCACGAAAATGGTCAGGAAGGTTGGAAAAGGCTTTTTAGTTTGTTGATATTGGAAGGGGGTGGACCCTCTCCAGTTACCCCAAAAACACCACTTAAAATCAGAAGTATACCCATCGGGACAATATAGGTATCAAATGAAAGGTATTGGAGAGTAGAATTCGAATATGGTATAAAAATTTGAGTCTAAGTACCCATCGGGCCGCCCCAACCCCAAAACTCCCCAAACAGCCATATTGGACGATCATTTCAATATAGGGCTCAAATAAAAGGTATTCGGGAGAAGATTACGAATCTGCCATACAAAATCACATCGAAGTATAGGGGTTCACCCCACCCCTCAAAAACGCCATTGGATCCATTATGACTATATGATACTTGGCTGAACAGATTATCTTAAAATTTTCATAGATTGTGTACGCTTGTCAGGAAGGAAACATAGGCTATATAATTTTTAGATATCTGGTGAGGGCGGACCCTCCCCTTTACCCCAAAAACGCCACCCATATCCGAAAGTGTTCCGATGGGCACAATAAGGATATCTAATGAAAGGTATTGGAGACCAGAAAACAAATATGGTATTAACATTTGGGTCCATGTAACCATGTAAGCAAATACCCCCAAATTGGCATATTAGCAGACCATGGCTATATGGAACTCAAATGAAGTGTGTTAGGGAATACATTACGAATATGACATACAAATTTGCGTTCAAATCTAGGTGGCGCTTTTCCTCCTAAAGATACCTGAAATGAGTTATTTGACATTTGAGAGTAGAAAACGTATTCGATATCCAATTTTGGAGCCAAGTGTTTTGGGTACGCCCTAAAGCACCCCCTAAACTTAACTTAATTTCCGTAGAGAATAAAGAACGAATTTGATATCTATTTTCAGCGCAAAGTGCCGACTCCCGCCCCAGCCCAAAACACGCTCCAAACGGTTCATATTTATCGGCCATGGCAATATGGGACTCAAAATAAAGGGATTTGGAAGTGCAGCTCGAATTGGATATCCATTTTTAGATCAAAATGTCAATGATAAGGGACCTTTTTTATAGCCGAGTCCAAACGGCGTAAGGAAGAACATTACCACCAGGAACCGAGAAGGGGCAAATTTTCACACATCAATGAGTGCTTTCCGGCAAATTCTCACACATCAGTGAGTGCTTTCCGATTCAAGCTTAAAGTGAATGATAAGTGGCCTTTTTTAATAGCCGAGTCCAAACGGCGTTCCGCAGTGCAACACCTTTTTGGGGAAAATTTTTCAAATGACCATGCATGCCAACATTAAGAGGGGATAAACACAGCTTTGTCCGATGTTCTCGCTAGGATTCGAGCGCGTTCAGCGCCATAGGCTACAATGGCACGAATTCGATATCAGCATTCAGGGTGAAGTGTCCCCACCCTAAAAAGATAGTAGAGAGTTAAAGAAGGCGCAGCGGAGCGGGCCCGGTACAGCTAGTACTTTATAAGGTCGGAAATGGATATTTCGATGTGTTGCAAACGGAATGACAAAATGATCATACCCCCATCCTTCGGTGGTGGGTATAAAAATATACCGCTCTATAAGTGGAAATCATGCCATTCATGTATATGAGAGCAATATCCAAATCTGATCTGATTTTAGAAGAATAATAATGTGTACCAATTTTCCTGAGGACATCATTTTAATGGCCACACATAAGACCTAAAAATGGTTGCATATAAAAAGTCTTGTCAACAAAAACTAGGATGACAAATAAGGTTTATTTAATATTAGTATCCTTTGCAAAATAATCCAATGCAAAGTTTCGTTTTCAGATACAAAGCTATAAAGGCAATACTAAAATGTGAATGAAAAACTTTTCATCTTTAAATGCTAATCTATAAGTTCAGTTAAACGAGGAACAATACAAACATCTTATTTTTGTGTCAAGACAAAAACTTTTTTATTACCCCTTATGTCTAGGTCAATTTATTTTCTGTTGTCCTAAAGGCATAATTTTAACAACGGATGTGTCCTTTTCATACAAATCTTTAGCTTCTCCAACTCCACCCAGTTGATGTAGTTTTTTTCTTTTTTTTATTTTTTTTTTTTTTTTTCCTAAAGCAAAGCAGAATAACAAGCAAAAAAGCTAAAATAGTATTATTTTATGGAAATGACAACATTACATAGCTCCAACTTCTTCCCAAGTAACTAAACATCCACCAGCAGTGGTGGCTATATAGACAATCACAATTTAGCAGCGACATTTTCTTTTGTTATTTCTCCTCAGGATAAAAGAGAGAAAAAGAAGACATATTTCAATGAAAGCGCTTATAGAGAATCTAAGGAAGAACATAACAATTTAGCGAAGGGTATCAGTTTTGTTGAAACTAAAAACTTAGGACAGCTTGACACAATTCAGTGCAAGCTAGTTGACAGAAAAACTAAATCGGGAATAGTTGTATGATTTAGATTAACAAGGATGGATGGAAAGTTGGATAGTTTCAGATATTAGAAAGTCAAATTGTTATAAAAGGACAACATAATGTAGCTTTCAAAGCACTTACAATTTGCATGATTGCTGTATGGGTTGTTGAATGGAAAAGTAAATGGAAGGAATTCATCTTAGGGTTTGACCTAAATACTTAAGAGATTAAAAAACAAGTACAGGGACAAAGAAACTCTACAGAATAATATAGAAATAATAATTTTTTCAAAAAGTAGCCGGTGGTACTTTTACCCAATGTGGCACAGGGTATTATAACTTTGTGAATTGATTTGCAATGCAAAGAAGGAGTCGAGCTAGACCCATTTATAAGTATACCGATCCACTCAGAATCACTTTCTGATTCGATTTAGCCATGTCCGTCTCTCAATGTATTCTTGTAATCAAGTTTCAGGTCGCAATTGTTGTCCGACTGTCATAAAATTAGCCAAAAATAACTTTTTTGTTACAAGGACGAACGCTATTGATTTAAATATAGCACCCATACATAGCTTTTTCCTATATGCCCTTTTAAAGCTGCAGAAGCCACAATTTCGGTCCAATCGTTACAAAATTTGGTATGAAGTGCTTTTATTGACTCCAAATATGTGTGCAAAACTTCATCGAATTCGATTCAGATTTGGCCTTTGGCTGTAAAAGCCAAAAACAGCCCAAAGGCGTTAAATCGCACTATCTAGAAGGCCAAATAACCGGTCGCGAACGTGAAAAAAACTTTCACCGAACTCGCCTCTCAATAAATCTATTGTTACGCTTGCTGTGTGGCAGTGGCACCGTCTTGTTGAGACAACATGCCGTGCAAGTCAAGCTCTTGCATTTTAGCGCTCACCATTCACAGTTACGTTAAGATTCGCATAATCTTTGAAGAAGTACGCTCCAATGATGCCACCAGCCTATAAACCACATTAAACCGTGGCTTTTTCTGGATGCATTGGTAGCTCATACAATGCTTCTAGCTAATCTTCACTCCAAAATCGACAATTCTGGTCATTTACGTACCCCTTGAGCCAAAAATGAACTTCCTCACTCAATGGAAGAAGCGCTCGATGAACTTTCCTATCCGCATTTTGATAATCCGCATTTTGATAATGAAATTCAATCATTTGCAAGCGTTGTTCGTTTGTAAGACGATTCGTGGTTAAATTATAGACCCAACTGAAGATGTTTGACATTGAAACGATACGCGAAACGTGAGGGTGCTTTTAAACCAGTGTTTTCAAAAAGATAATAGCCAAAAAATCACCCTTTATTTTAATGGAATAAAAGAAACATATCTTTATATAATTTTAATACATTTCCAAGTCCACCAGAGGATAGGAAAAATCCAAAACCAGTAAAAACCTATTAAGTACGGCGGTGCCCAACTTTGGATACCCACCACCATGGATATGTTCATCGTCTTATTTTATTACAACTCCATTACCATGTTTATAGTTATATCCAACAGATGTATTGTCCAATTTCGCTGAAACTGTGACTAGTATAAAAGTTCTCGACATCAGAATCAAAAATGATGCACAAAAGCTTATAGGGTCTGCACCATTGTTGATACAGGTGAACTTTTATTCAAGTCACAGTTTCAGCTAAATCGGACAATACTTCCGTTTTTTTTTTTTGTAGGATTAAGACCCTAAATTGGAAGAACTGTCTATATGGCAGTTATATTTAAATGTGTTCCGATCTGGACTATATTCTGGTCGATTTAAGGGAGGCTTAAAACAACTCACTGCTTCAAATGATAACGAAATCGGATTAGAAATGCGTCTGTTACGGATTTTAGACCTCCAGTCGGTAGATCAGTCGGCAGCTGCAGTACAGCAGCGGCAGTACAAATCAATTTGTGTTTGTTTGTTTGTTTGTTCCGTATGGACTCCCATAGGCTATATAATTTTTTGATATCGGAAGGGGGTCGGACCCTCCCCCTTATGCCAAAAACTCCACCCCAAATCGAAATGGGATCGATCGGGACAACATAGGAATCAAATGTAAGGTATTGGAGAATAGAATATGGTATTAAAATTTGAGTATGAAAACCATTAAAACCAAACCTCAAAACTGCCCCAAACAGACAGGACGTTCATTTCAATATGGGGTTCATCTGAAAGGTACTCCGAAGTAGATTACGAAATCAGTTTGAAGTATCGGGGGTCATCCCAACCTCCAAAAACGGCCCCAAATGGGCATATGACCCATCATGACAAAATGGGACTCGGTTTGTTTGTTTGTACCGTAGAATCAAAAACGGCTGCACCGATTTTGGTAAAATTTTACCAGATTGTGTAGGTTTTCTTGAATGTAAATATAGGCTATATAATTTTTAGATATTGGATGGGGGCGTACCCTTCCCCTTTTCCCAAAAACGTCACTCAAAACCAAAAGTGGACTGATAGGCGCAATATGGGTATGAAATGAAAGGTATTGGAGACTAGAATACGACTATTGTATTAAAATTTGGGGAAAGTACCCAGCGGGACGCCCCAACCCCACAACTCCCCTAAAAAGGTATATTCGACGTTCCCATCAATGTGGGACTCAAATGAAAAGTTTTCGGCAGTAGATTAGAAATATGTTTAAAAAAATTAGGTCCTAGTAATGGGATGTCGCCCCACCCCCAAATACCCCCGAATGGGCATATCAGCCGAACATGGCTATAGGGGATTGAAATGAAAGATATTTGGGAATAGATTACAAATATGAAATTAAAATTTACGTTCAAGTCTAGGTAGCGCTTTTCCTCCTAAAAATACGTCGAATAGGTATATTGACCCATTATGGAAATAAGGGACTGAAATGAAAGATATTTGAGAGTAGAAAATTAATATGATATCCAATTTCGAAGCCAAGTGTTAAGGGATACGCCCCAAAGCATTCCCTAAACTGAACTAGATTTCCGACTATGGGAATATGGAGCTCAAATCAACGGTATTTTGAAGTAAAGAACGATATTGATATCTATCTTCAGGCCAAAGTGCCGGTGGCCGCCCTAGCCCCGAAATACCCTCCAAACGGTTCATATTTGCCGACAATGGCAATATGGGACTCAATTTAAAGGTATAAGGGAGTGGTTCAAGAATTTATCATCCATATTTGAGTCGAAAAGTCTCCCTTAAAAAGCATTTCTCATTACCCAAATTTTCAAAATACCAGATACGTTCGATACTTTTTATACCCACCACCGAAGGATGGGGGTATATTCATTTTGCCATTCCGTTTGCAACACATCGAAATATCCATTTCCGACCCTATAAAGTATATATATTCTTGATCAGCGTAAAAATCTAAGACGATCTAGCCATGTCCGTCCGTCTGTCCGTCTGTCTGTTGAAATCACGCTACAGTCTTTAAAAATAGAGATATTGAGCTGAAATTTTGCACAGATTCTTTTTTTGTCCATAAGCAGGTTAAGTTCGAAGATGGGCTATATCGGACTATATCTTGATATAGCCCCCATATAGACCGATCCGCCGATTTAGGGTCTTAGGCCCATAAAAGCCACATTTATTATCCGATTTTGTTGAAATTTGGGACAGTGAGTTGTGTTAGGCCCTTCGACATCCTTTGTCAATTTGGCTCAGATCGGTTCAGATTTGGATATAGCTGCCATATAGACCGATCCTCCGATTTAGGGTCTGAGGCCCATAAAAGCCATATTTATGGTCCGATTTCGCTAAAATTTGGGACAGTGAGATGTCTTAGGCCCTTCGACATCTTTCTTGAATTTGGTCCAGATCGGTTCAGATTTGGATATAGCTGCCATATAGACCGATCCTCCGGTTTAGGGTCTTAGGCCCACAAAAGCCACAATTATTATCCGATTTTGATGAAATTCGGGGCAGTGAATTGTGTAAGGCCCATCGACATCCTTCGTTAATTTGGCTCAGATCGGTCCAGATTTGGATATAGCTGCCATATAGATCGATCCTCCGATTTATGGTGTAAGGCCCATAATAGCCACATTCATTATCCGATTTTGCTGAAATTTGGGACAGTGAGATGTGTTCGGCCCTTTGACATATTTCTTCAATTTGGTCCAGATCGGTTCAAATTTGGAAATAGCTGCCATATAGACCGATTTCTTGATTTATGGTTTTGGGCCCATAAAATGCTCATTTATTGTCCGATGTCCCCGAAATATGGAACAGTGAGTTAAGTTAAGCCCCTCGACATATTCCTGGAATATGGCACATATCGGTTCAGATTTTGATATAGCTTCCATACAGACCGATATCTAGGTTTTAGGTTTTGGGGCCATAAAAGACGCATTTATTGTCCGATGTCGCTGAAATTTGAGACAGTGGGTTTGGTTAGGCTCTTCGACGTCCTTCTTCAATTTTGCCCAGATCGGTCCAGATTTGAATATAGCTGCCATATAGACCGATCTCTCGATTTAAGGTTTAGGGCCCATAAAAGAGGCATTTATTGTCCGATTTCGCCGAAATTTGGGACAGTGCTTAGTGTTAGGCTCTTCGACATGTTTATGCAACTTGGCCCAAATCGGTCCAGATTTGGATATAGCTGCCATGTAGACCGATATCACGATTTAAAGTCTTGGCCCCTTAAAAGGCGCATTTATAATCCGATTTCACTCAAATTTGACACAGTGACCTATGTTCGGCTTTTCGACATCCGTGTCGTATATAGTTCAGATCGGTATGAGGTATATGAGTATAAGGTACGAATTTTGATGAAAGGTGGTTTACATATATACCCGAGGTGGTGGGTATCCAAAGTTCGGCCCGGCCGAACTTAACGCCTTTTTACTTGTTTTACATTCTCAAAGTCATCACAAAGAAAACATGATTTCTATAGTTGGGGTCGTGTGGCGCAGGGACCGCCCAAAACCCGCCAAATGGATTAATAGACCAATCACGACAATATAGAGCCATGTGTATGGGGGGCCGCCACACCCCCAGCACCTCCCTATTATATAAAAACAATTTGAGGTGAACATTTATTGATTTTCGGGAAATTGGTATTCATTTTCGGGACAAAAACGCCACCATCAACCATAACTTTTTTACCGACCATGCCATTATGGGACTCATATGAAATGTTTTTGAAAGTAGAGCACGAACTATAGTGACCCAGCGACCAACCCCGAAATATTCCCTTAACCGGAAATATTTACCAATATGGTAATATAGGACTCAAAAGAAAGGTATTTGGGAGTAGAGTAAAAATTTTCTTTTGTCTTCAAATTTAAAAAAAAAAAAATTACAATTCGGCTGCAAAATAAGTCAATCGAGTTTCAGGTTAAAATTTGGGATTAATTTCATATAATATAAGGGGCAAAATTTTGAGTCCTTATTTCATTTGGGTTTGAGGTATTCAGGAATATACAACGACTGGATGACTTTGTGCATACATCTTTCCTGGCGCTGCAGTGTACCTTTTTGGCCCAGTTGTTGCTTAATTGTAATTTCGTAGATGTCGAGTCTATTTTGGCACTGCATTGTCCCTTTTTGGGCTAATTGTTATTTCGTGGCTGTCGAGTCTCTTCTGGCTTTCGCTATCATCTTAACTAGCCCCAAAATTAATCGCTAGAGTTACTTCAGGCTCTACAGGGTCCCTTTCTGGCCATCGTGCAAATTCAGCGTACATCTCTAGTTTTTTTTTTTGGTTAACAACGAGTAAAAGATATGTCACAGTAGCCAGAAATTAATTTTATCTGCACCAAATTTGGTGCTGTTTGTCCCTATGGATACCTACCACCAATCCATTAGGGGATATCCGGATCTTGAGAAATATCAGTATCGTGGAATTTTCGGCTTAGATATATTCGGTAATTTTTTCTTAAGAATTAAAACGCAGAAAATGTCGATCACTGGCTAAAAGGTATGTCCATAGTGTATCGGCTTCTGGTGGGAATCGAATCCATCCACCCCCGCAATGGTAATCCAAGCACGTTTCCAACTCAACTACCGGGAACTAGACAGTCTATACATATCACTTCGTTGCTCAAGAAAATTGCTTCGAAATACTTAAGATCTCTATTTTCTATTGAAAGAAATATTGCAATTTATATAACACCTTTGCATTTAAATTAATCAATTTCTTTATTAGAATACATTTAAAGCTACTTAACGCCTTCTTCACTCACTTCACACCATTTCTAGATTTTTTAATGCTAGCTATAAATTGGTTTTTATCACGTCTAGCCAAAATTGCTAACGAATAAAAGAAACCCCTTACGAAAAAAAAAAAACTAAACGTTCATGGCCATTCATTTAAATATGCCTACAGACACACACACATACAAACATACACACACACACACTAACTCACCCCTTCGAACATTTGCAATATTAACAGCAAACCAATTTTTGGCAAATGTTTGCCAACGAAAACTTTGCAGCCAAAAACAAAAATCTCCAAAATGTCGCGAAATTCAAGTTCAAGGATTTTCATTTTGTTTGATGTAGGTTAGCAAATGTAAATTAGAAAATTTCGGATTCCATTTTGTACAAGCTTTGCCTGCCCTATGGCTCCACCCCTTCGATATGCAGATTGTGTGTTGAAACAAGCGGAAAAGGCGCCATTAAGTGTTGGCCCGTTTCTCGCATTATTGTTTTTTGGGGCGTTCGAAATGGATTTGCTGGCTGCTACGAAAACATTTAAGTGGATCAAAGTACAAGAATTTATCAAGATTCAAGAAGCGTTAAAATTAAATAATGATTGCATTTAGTTTTTGGCAGTAGTTAAAAAGGAGGAAATAAGTTTCATACTTATAGGCAGTGGATTAAGAGGATATGAAGGACATTTATTGTTTAGGAAATATGTGCCTAAAGTGAAGGCAATATTGGGAGATGTTGAGGAAACAGTGATGTGATGAAATTTTTCTCCAAGGACACAATTCAAGATAAAATTTTATTGAAATTTTTTTTAAAAATATATTCAATTAATGGGGGTCTTTGGGATGCTGAAAACCAAGCAACGGTTCTGTTTAGTTTTAACTTGGCAAAATTCAGGCTTATCTTGGTCTTTCTTTATGTCAAATGTCGACACAAATCTCCACGGGGTGTCACCTGAGTAGCTACCTTTAACATCCGTTAAAGATAGTGAGCTAAAATGTGCCACGAGTTCATCTGCAGAAGGATAAAAGGATGTGTTGGTGCGTCGAAAACTTGAAGAGGTTACTATCAAAAAAAAAAAAAAAAACGATGAAGATTGCAAACGGATGCCCACTATGTTGACGAAACCCGTAAACGTTTTAAGGACCATGATTTGCGTATCTGCACTAGGAATGTCCAGACTCTTTATAGAGAAGGTGCAGTATACCGACTGGCGGAAGTATTGGTACAAGGCAGATATTACCATTGTAAAGGAAGTCCGATGGACCGGAAATGCTGTCACAGCAACACGAAGCGGTGAAAAACTACATTTCAGCTGCCATGAAACAAGGCACGAATTTGACTGTGGATTTGTGGTTAGTCGGAAACTGAAACACTTTGTCTGCTGGTTTACTTCGGTGGAAGAGAGGCTAGCCACAATCCGCATAAAAGCCAAATTCTTCGACATCACCCTTATTTGAGCCCATGCCCCGTCGGAAAGCAAGGACGGGGCATGGGCACAAGGATATTTTCTACGACCGCCTCGAGAGAGAATACGACAGCTGCCCCGCCCATGATATTAAAATCGTTCTTGAAGATTTTTGTCGGAAAATAGGGAAGGAAAATATCTTTGGCAGTCGGAAAATTTTGCCTACACGAAGAAACTTCCGATAACAAATTGAACAAGAAGAAGAACAAGAATCCAACATCGAAGGATGTTGGATTCTCGAAGCCAAGAATTTGGCATACATGGCAACTTTGCATACAGCAGCAACGCGCCTTGCGAAAGACAGGTATCGGGAGAAAAGGAGAGAGAAGAAAGTCTCTTCCTCAAGAAGAAGAAGAAAATGGAAAGACGTGAGTGTGAGCGAATCGAGATGTTCAGGAGCCAAAGTGAAGTCCCAAAATTTTACCCAAAAACTAAACATCAAACCGATGGCTTTGGTACAGGCAGAGACAAAAAAGGAAATCTGATAACTCATGCAGATAAGATGTTGAGGATATGGAAAAAAACACTTTTTCCAGCTGCTGGTATTCGATGATGATTACCACGAGTATACCACAGAACCAATCCCTGGTGATGGCTGTATGCCCCCTAGTCTGAACGAAGTTCACGTAATAGTAACCCGCCTGAAAAACAATAAGACAGCAGGAGTCGATGGGTTGCCGGCTGAACCATCTTAGACCTGAGAACTAGACCGGCTGAACTGTCTTAGACCGATAAGGCGTATGCATCAGCTCGTCTGCACAATTTGAGTAGAAGAAGATGATTTGAAACAGAGAACAGGTTGCTGAAGAGATGATTCGTATCATGCCCTCATTATTCGTTGACATTTTGTTGTGGTGCGAAAAATGGAGTTGAAATTTTAGATAAAATTAAAACACCCTTACAACTCCCAACAGTACCGTCCAAAATCAAATGTGGACCGATATGGACAATACGGAACTCAAATGAAAGGTATTTGAATATTAATATTGTACGAATAGTACGTATATTATATTAATTGGGTCCAAGTATGTAGGGCGCCGGCCCAAAACTGCTTCAAACTTAAGTTCGCACCCAAATAGGCATTTTGGGCGATCATGCCAATATGGGAGTCAAATGAAAGGTATTTAGGGGTCGACTTTGAATATGACATTTAAAATGAGGTCCAAGAAATGGGGGGCCGCCTCAACCCCCTCAAACAATCCCCAAATCGTAATATTAGCTGATCATGCCTATATGAGGTTCAAATGAAAGCGTGGTTTTAGACCTGGTAAATCCACCATAGACCAGATATTTGGACTACGCCATATCCTGGAAAAGACCCGAGAGCGATTTAGGCGGCCTAAATCACCATATTGACCGATTCGAATAGAACTTGGCACTGAGGTTGTAAGTCATAAGAAAGGTTTTTTGGCTAAATTTCAGCCAACTTAGGTGAAATTTAGGCTTCTAAGGGCTAAAGAAGTCAAATTCAGGGATCGTTTTATTTGGGGCTATATCTATGTATAGACCGATTCGAATCATAATCATGTTGGAAGTCATAACACAAAATTTTGTTCCAAATTTCAGCCAAATCGCTTGAAAAATGAGGCTTCTAAGGGCTTAAGTAGTCAAATTCTAGGATCGGTTTATATGGGGTCTATATTTGTTTATAGACCGATTCCGATCATACTTGGCATGGATGTTGGAAGTTACAACTCAAGTCTTTGTACAAAATTTCAGCTTTGGGTTGCCCAAAAAGTAATTGCGGATTTTTTAAAAGAAAGTAAATGCATTTTTAATAAAACTTAGAATGAACTTTAATCAAATATACTTTTTTTCTAAAGCAAGCTAAAAGTAACAGCTGATAACTGACAGAAAAAAGAATGCAATTACAGAGTCACAAGCTGTGAAAAAATTTGTCAACGCCGACTATATGAAAATCCGCAATTACTTTTTGGCAACCGAATAAATCGAATGAAAATTGAGGCTTCTAAGGGCTCAGGAAGTCAAATCCGGGGATCGGTTTATATGGGGGCTATATCTGTTTATAAATCGATTCCGATTATACTTGGCATGGATGTTGAAGTCGTAACTTTGTTCTGAATTTTAGCCAAATTGGATGAAATTTGTGGCCTCTAAGGGCTCAAGAAGCCAAATCGCGGCATCGTTTATATGGGGGCCATATCCAAGTCGGAATCGATATGGCCCATTTGCAATCCCCAACGACCTACATCGATAGTAAGTATCTGTAAAAAATTTCAAACAGCTAGATTTACGCGTTCTACCGCTATCGTGATTTCGACGGAAGGATGGACGGACATGGCTAGATCGACTCAGAATGTCGAGACTTTGTGGGGTCGCAGATCAATATTTCAAGGTTCAACAAGCGGAATGGCTAGATTTATATACTCTCATCCTTTAGTGGTGGGTATAATAATGTTTAATTAAATTTTGTCAAAGGCAAATTTTAATCAAATTCTTCTAAGAAATTTCAAATTTTTTACGAATTTTTCCAAAGGCAAAATTTTCATGAAATGTTGTTTAGGAACAAAACAATCAAAAGCGATTTAAGTTCGGCCGCGCCAAATCTTTTATACAATCCACCATCGATTGCATGGTACAAAATCTTTGAAATACTTCGTCAAATATATAGGAGACATAGCAAGTTATTCCTGTCATGGTTGTTAAAACTTTTAAAGATACCACGTTCAAAAATTCAGTGAAATCAGATGGGGATTGCACCTTCAAAAGGCTTGCGAAGTCAATTCGGATAGTCGGTTTATATGGGGGCTATATAAGGTTATAAACCAATTTCGATCATGCTTAACGTGGATATTGAAAATCGAAAGTAAACTCTACGTTCAAAACGTCAGGCCAATCGGATAATAATTGCGCCCACAAGCTAAAGATGACAGATCGAGAGATCTTTTTGTGTGGAAGCTTCATAAGATTCTAGACCGATATGAACCCTACTTTTGGATCACAGATCAATATTTCAATGAATTACAAACGAAATGACGAAATACTTATAACCCCATTTAATGGTGGAGGGTATACCAGAAAGAAGAGTTTTCCTTAAGACGTAGTTAAAAATAAATTTTTCTCTAACGAAAAATTCGTTTTTTCTATATTCAGCCTAGTAACTCAAAAACCCCAAATTTTTATCTTTTAGCTTAAATTTTATGGGTGTGTTTTCTTTCGAAGTGAATGTCCTTCCTAGTATTTTTATAATGTTTTGTTTTTGTTATACATTTTACTTACAATATGTGTCCGTTGTCAAGCGATCGATGGTGTCCTGCTTCAATTTGGAATTTTTCTTGCCCATTTTAGTGTGCTGCTCTCAGTGTGCTTTTTGTAAAGTTTATATGGTATGTGGTACTCTAATAGCCTCAGTCACCGCTATTGTAGAAGTTGTTGCTTTAATCGGTTGGTTTACGCTATGTAGATTCTATAGACCAAATTTATTTTGTTGAATTTTTTATTCGCTATTTCTTTTTTTTGAAGTGGAGAGGATACACTTTATTTTGGGTTTTGCTAATGCACTTTATTTCCTAAATTATTTATTGCTTCTGGTTTTTGCTGCTCTCTATGTTGTTTAAGGCTTCATTTTTTTGTTTTTTGTTGCACAACAAATAGTTGTTTCGTGGTTTTGTTTTAAAACTAAATCAATATTTATCACTATCGGATATATTCAGTGGTTGTGTGCTGGGAAAACCTGAAACGAGAGAAAGAACAGTTTTGTTGAAAACTAGGTTTTGAGGGTTGGGTAAACAAATTTTAAGGACATTTTGAAATTTATATGAGCCTGCTTAATTAGGGTTTCCATAGGTAAACTTAAATTCAGCTTGGCTGAATAACGTTTTCTATAGGTAAACTAAAATTCAGCCTTGCTGAATAACGTTTTCTATAGGTAAACTTAAATTCAGCCTGGCTGAATAAGGTTTTCTATAGGAAAACTTTAATTCAGCCTGGCTGAATAAGGTTTTCTTTAGGAAAACTTAAATTCAGCCTGGCTGAAAAAGGTTTTCTATAGGAAAACTTTAACTCAGCTTGGCTGAATGAGGTTTTCTTTAGGAAAACTTTGATTTACCTAAGCTTTATTTACATAGTACAATGTGGGAGCTATATCCAATTCTGAACCAATTTTGATGGACCTCGGCGAGCAAATATGTTCAAACTGTAATAACTACGGTTGACAAACAACAACATTTATGAAAATTACCCAAAATCTGACGAACATATATATGTGGACAGTATCTTATTCTGAACCGATTTCAAGCAAACTTCTCAGATAATGTGGTAGCCGTCGAGGAAAGCGTGAAGCAAGATATTGGCACAATTGGTCAAATAATGCGCTTGCATCGACTCTTGGGGTTAAAATCGGGCGATATACATATATGACAGCTTTACCTAAATCTAATCTGATTTCTATGAAATCCGCCAGTAATAGATTTAGATATGTGAGCTATATCTAAATCTTAACCGATTACAGCTATATCTAAATCTTAACGACGTATGAAATTCACCAGTAATGTCGAGAATCATAAGAAAATCCTTCCTGCCAATTTTCGAGAGAATCGTTTAACAAATGACCATTTTATTGCAGTATTACTGCGAATCGGACAAACATATATATGGGAGCTATATCCAAATCTGAACCGATTTTTTCCAATTTAAATAGACCTCGTCTCTAGGCCGAAGACCATACTCATACTAAATTTGAAGACGATCGGATGAAAACTGAAACCTGTACTTTGTACACAAATTAACATGGACAGACAGACGGACGGACAGACAGACAGACTGACGGACAAGGCTAAATCGAATCAGAAAGTGATTCTGAGTCGATCGGTATACTTATCAATGGCTCTATCTCTCTTCCTTCTGAGTGTTACAAACAAATTCACTAATTTATAACACCCTGTACCACAGGAATGATTTGCGTTTGGACCCTCGACATTCGTAGCGAGTATGGTTAAGATCGGTCTATATTTCGATATAACTGCCATGTTGACTAATTTCTCAATTATAGGTCTTGCGCCCATAATAGGCACATTTATTGTCAGATTTCGCTGATAGCGAGTTGTGAAAGGTTCCTCGAATTCCATGTTCACTACGGCACAGATCGATCTAGACTTGGATGTAGCTGCCATGTATACCGATCTGCCGTGAAATGTGAATTTATTAACCCATCTTGCTGAAATGAAGCACAATGAGTTGCGTTAGGACCCTCGATATTCGTACCACATATGGTCAAGATTAGCCTTATATTTGGACTTAGCTGCCATATATACCACCGTATCCCGGAGGTTAGCATGTCCGCCTTTGATGCTGAAAGCCTGGGTTCGAATCCTGGCCAGAGCATCAGAAAAAAAATGTTATCAGTGGTTACCCCTCCTAATGCTGGCAACATTCGTGAGGTACTATGCCATGTAAAACTTCTCTCCAAAGAGGTGTCGCTCTGCGGCACGCCTTTTGGACTTGTCTATAAAAAGCAGGGCCCTTATCATTAAGCTTAAACTTGAATCGGACAGCACTCATTGCTACTGGAGAAGTTTACCCCTGTTCCCTATGGAATGTACATGAGCATTTGCATTTGCATGTACCTATCTCCCGATTCAAGTTCCTGGGACCATTAAAGCACGTTTTTTACTCGATTTCGCTGAAATTTAACACATTGGGCTGTGTTAGGCTCTTCGCCGTTCGTATTTTATATAGCACAGATCGGCATATATTTAGATATAGCTGACTTATAGACCGATTTCCTGATTTTAAATCACTGAACTTTTTTATATACGTGCTGTCCTATATAGTACAGATTGGTCTTTATTTGGATTATAAAAAGGGTGCAGATATTAATCCGCCCCATGCCACTATGGACATACACCTATGCCAGTTATAGGCTTGTTGTGCACTCTAAAAACTACAAAGTAACCTCTGAAAACAAATTTTAAGTTAGGAATTCCGTGCTACTTACAAAATCCTGAATTGTTTTCAATACCAATCCCCTAAGTTGGTCCATGTCTGGTATTGTGTCCCCACCTAAGTGACGGTATCCGTTAGACGCGAAAGCCGGGCAATGACAAATTATATGCTCCAACGTCTCATCATCTTCCCCATATTCCCTACACATGCTGTCATTTGCCGCACAGATTTTACATCAGTGAACTCGTAGTACTATGTGTTCCGTTATGAGACCAATAGCTATACTGATCTTCTTCCTTTCAGTAATAGTCTCGTCTTCTCACGATCTGGATCCCCCCATAGGCTTTTCGCCGTCCTACCGACCGTTTCGCTGTTCCACAATGTTGCATGCGCAATCGTCACCCACTCCCTAAACTCGGACTGCATCGACCAGAAAGGCTCCGTCTTAACCAAGTTTACTGTCGGTAAAGATGTTCACACTCGACGTCCTCGTGTTAGCACCACACCACTTCACGCATGTTGTGATCGCCCGGATCTCCGCCTGCACCATCGTATTATGGTCAGGTAGTCTAAAACAGCTCTCAGTCCCTGGGTTCTCAATATAGACCCCCAAGGCCCACTCTGCCCTCTAGCTTTGATCCATCCGTACAACATGATCTTCCAGGTGGCAATACTAGGGTTCCGTCAATCCAAGACTGTGCAGTAGTGCCTCGCACTCAGCTTCAAGATTCATCTCAGGTATCCGATCGAAAACCTATTCCCTTCCTTCCAGGTTTCCTATCGTTGCCTCGATTATACCGCGATGGTATGAGCAGCTCCCATCTTCAATCCATTCTCCCATCGCCTTAAGTCTCATAGCCGCAGTGGCTGCCTCACACTTCATCTGTATGTCAATGAGTCGCATATTTAGAATAGTCTCCTGTGCCCTAGTGGGCGGGGTCCTTATCGCTCCGCCTATGCCAAGACAACATGGTCTCTGAATCTGTTTTATTTTCCCTATATTGCACTTTCTCTACATAGTCCACCAATTCACTGAGGCGTAAGTAAGTATTGGTCTAATCACGCTTCTGTAGAGCCAGTCGACAATCCTCGAATTCCGGCCCCATTTCGGGCCTACGGCCCGTTTACATAGTGCCCAACATCTGTGAGCCTTCCCTGTACGCTCCTGAATGTGACCCTTCAATTCCGTTTCCTGCCCAAGATCACACTGAAATAATTGCCCTCGTGGCAGAGGCGTGCCCTCTGCCACTTTCTCCCTTATTTTACCATGGGACACACAATTTATCCACCTGCTCCTTAGCATATGGTTTACCCAGACTCAAGGGACCGGGTCCTCCTGGTACTGGTCCAAGGATTGGATCAGTGTGTCGCTCCGCACATTGTTAAAAGCCCCCTCGATGTTAATGAATTACCGCCAGGGTGTACGTTTTGGCATCTTTATCATGGTGTCCATAATACATTCCATGGTTTTGAGTAGAAAGGACGTAAATCTTATGGGTCTGTAGGACTTTGGTGTCGCATCACTTGCCTTGCCGGGCTTGGGCCAGGAATATAGGATATAGCTGTCATATGAATATACCGATCTCTTGATTTGAGCCCAGCTCGGTCGTATTTAATGCCTTTTACTAATTTTTAATTCATTAACAATATTTACCATATACAGGCTCACTTGACATCTCAACACTTCCTCAGCCCCATTGCAACCAAAGGCCGCAAAATAAAAGCGAAAATTAAAGTGCTGAAACCTCAAAACTCAAGCGTTTAATTACAAAGCAAACTCTGACAGTGAAGATATAGCAAAAAAACAAGTAAAAGCGTGCTAAGTTCGGCCAGGCCGAATCTTACATACCCTCCACCATGGATCGCATTTGCCGAGTTCTTCTCCCGGCATCTCTCCTTAGGCAAAAAAGGATATAAGAAAAGATTTGCTCTGCTATTATTATGTTACTACATGTTGGAGACCTGTATAAAATGTCAGCCAATTCCAATAAGAATTGCGCCCTTTGGGGGCTCAAGAAGTAAAATAGACACATCGATTTATATGGGAGCTGTATCGGGCTATAGACCGATTCAGATCATAATAAACACGTATGTTGATGGTCATGAGAGGATTCGTAGTACATAATTTCAGGCAAATCGGATAATAATTGCGATCTCTAGAGGATCAAGAAGTCAAGATCCCAGATCGGTTTATATGGCAGCTATATCAGGTTATGAACCGATTTGTACTATACTTGGCACAGTTGATCGATATCATAACAAAACACGTCGTGCAAAATTTCATTCCCATCGGATAAGAATTGCGCACTCTAGAGGCTCAAGAAGTCAAGACCCAAGATCGGTTTATATGACAGCTATATCAGGTTATGGACCGATTTGAACCATACTCAACAACGTTGTTGGATATCATAACAAAAAACGTCGTGCAAAATTTCATTCCAATCGGATAAGAATTGCGCTCTCTAGAAACTCAAGAAGTCAAGACCCAAGATCGGTTTATATGGCAGCTATATTAGGTTATGGACCGATTTGAACTATACTTGGCGCAGTTGTTGAATATCATAACAAAACACGTCGTGCAAAATTTCATTCCAATCGGATAAGAATTGCGCACTCTAGAGGCTCAAGAAGTCAAGATCCAAGATCGGTTTATATGGCAGCTTTATCAGGTTATGGAGCGATTTGAACCACACTTGGCATAGTTATTGGATATCATAACAAAACACGTCGTGCAAAATTTCATCCTAATCGGATAAGAATTGCGCACTCTAGAGGCTCAAGAAGTCAAGACCCAAGATCGGTTTATATGGCAGCTATATCAAAACATGGACCGATATGGCCCATTTACAATACCAACCGACCTACACTAATAAGAAGTATTTGTGCAAAATTTCAAGCGGCTAGCTATACTCCTTCGGAAGTTAGCGTGCTTTCGACAGACAGACGGACGGACGGACGTACAGACGGACGGACATGGCTAGATCGACATAAAATGTCGCGACGATCAAGAATGTATATACTTCATGGGGTCTCAGACGAATATTTCGAGTAGTTACAAACAGAATGACGATATTAGTATACCCCCCATCTTATGATGGAGGGTATAAAAATAAAACAGTGCAACGTTCAGCCGGGCCGAATCTTATATACCTTCCATCATATATCACATCAAGTTCTTTGGCCGATATCTATTTACAGGAAAAAAAAGGATAATGGAAAGGATTGCTATGCTATTTGAACAAAACCAAATTATGAACCAATTGCGGCAATACCTAGTTGGGCTGTTGGAGACCAAAGTGGAATTCAAAAAATCTTCTGCCAAATCCGATAATAATTGCGCCCTATAGTGGTTCAAGAAATAAAATAGGGTTATCGGCTTATACGGGAGCTATATCAGGATGTGAAACCATTTAAACCATATTTGGCACAGTTGTTGGAAGTTAAAACGAATCAATTCATGCAAAATTTCATCTAAATGGGTTAAAAATTGCACCCGCTAGCGGCTGAATACATATAGATCCGAGATCAGTTTATATGAGAGCTATATCAGGTAAAAAAACGATTTGGGCCATATGTGGCACAGCTGTTTGAAGTTAAAACCATACACTTACTGCTAAATTTCAGTCAAATCGGATACTAATTGCGCCTCGTAGTGGCTCAAGAAGTCGAGATCCGAAATCGGTTTACATGGGAGCTATATGGGTCATGAACCCATTTTAATCATACTTGGCAAAGTTGCTGATGGTCAAACCAAAGATCCGAGATCGGTTTATATGGGTGAACCGATTTGGGCCATACTTGGCAAAGTTGTTAGAAGTTAAAACAAAACACTTCATGCTTAATTTCATCAAATCGGATACTGATTTCGCCCTCTAGTGGCTCAAGAAGTCAAGATTCGAAATCGGGTTATATGGAAGCTAATAAGGACATGAACCGATTTAAACTTTACTAGGCACAGTTGTTGATGGTCAACCCAAAACACTTCAGGCAAAATTTCAGTCAAATCGGACAATAATTGCGCCCTCCGGCGGCTCAAGAAGTCAAGACTCGAGATCAGTTTATACGGGAGCTATATCAGGTGCTGAAATGAATTAGATCACACTTAGCACAGTTGTAAAAAAAATACCTGGTGTAAAATTTCAACCAAATCGACTAAGAATTGCGCCCTCTAGAGGCTCAAGAAGTCAAGATCCAGGATCGGTTTATATGGCAGCTTTATCAAAACAAGAACCGATTTAGCCCATTTACCATCCCTACCGACTTACACTATTAGGAAATATTCGTGCAAAATTTCAAGCGCCTAGCTCTATTCCTTCTAAAATTATCGAGCTTTCGACAGACGGACGAACGGGGCTAAATCGACTTAGAATGTCAAGACAATCAAGAATATATGAAAAATCCGCAATTACTTTTTGGGCACCCCAATACTTTGATGGGTTTCAGGTCAATATTTCGATGTGTTGCAAATAGAATGACAAAATTAGTATACCCCCCCATTCTATGGTGGAGGGTATAAAACAAACACTTAATAAAAGGACAAGCACCAGAGATTTCAAAGGATTGTCGATGAGGAAAATAAAAACAAGAAAAAAATTTTCGACAATGTTTTCATTTCTTTTTTGCCATCTTCGCAGATTAAAATGTCAATTAAAAATACTTGTGTTTTTTGTGTGATGTGATGGGGCGTTTACAGTTTTCTGCCGTTTTGCCTTCATTGTCAAAATAGTGGTTTAAATGCTTGCCTTTGGCTCGCTTTTGTCAAGGACCAAAACGGTTCACTTCCCAGTGAATGCCATTCAAAGCCTTTAAGCCGCTTTCAGGACCGCAAAAACCCCACAGTGCTTACAAAATCGCAGCAACTGCGGTATATCAACACACACACACACATAGAAGTAAAGATGATGTTGAATGTAAAATAAATGTAAAGAGATACAAAATATACTGGATTGTAGATGTTTACAGTGTAGACATTCAAGTATTTGATATGGCATGGTTCCTTGTACATATGTACCTGTATATGTTTGTAGTTTGCCATGAATTTATGCTACTGTATTTTTTTGGTAAAATGCATATTTTGCCCAAGAACATTCCATCAAGTTTATATTCTTTTGGTATTAGTTTCGTAAGCCATTCAGTTGCTTTCCTTTGTCTCACTATTGATTTGTAATCGTGTATATTTTCGTCTCTAGTTGCTCAAGGTAGAGACGATAATCTTTTTAATTTAGTCAAGTAAATTCATCAATTAAATAAAAAACAAGTAAGAGCGAGCTAAGTTCGGCCTGGACAAATCTTATATACCCTCCACCATGGATCGCATTTTTCGAGTTTTATGCGCCGTATCTCTTTTAAGGCAAACAAAAAATATTGAATAAGAACTGTTATGCTATTAGAGCTATATCAAGTTATAGTCCGATTCGGACCATAAATGAATGACGAACATTGTAGAGGTCATTGTGTAATATTTCAGTTCATTCGGATAAGAATTGCGCCTTGAGCCTCAAGAAGCAACATCGGGAGATCGGTTTATATGGGAGCTGTATCAAGCTATTGATCGATTCAGTCCATATAAGACAAGTATGTTGAAGGTCATGAGAAAAGCCGTTGTACAAAATTTCTGCTAAATCGGATGAGAATTGCGCCCTCTAGAGGCTTAAATAGTCAAGATCCCAGATCGGTTTAGATGGCAGCTATATGAGGTTATGTACCGATTTGCGCCATACTTAGCACTGTCATTGGAAGTCATAACAAAACACCTCATGCAAATTTCAGCGAAATCGGATGAGAATCGCGCGATCTATTGGCTCAAGAAGTCAAGTTCCAAGATCGGTTTATATGACAGCTATACCAGATTATGTACCGATTTGAATCATACTTAACCCAGTTGTTGGAAGTGAAATGATAAATACCATCTACAAAGCTTCAGTTAAATCGGACGAGAAATACGCCCTCTAGAGACTCAAACAGTCAAGAAACAAGATCTTTTTATATGGCAGCTGTATGAAAACATGGACCGATTTGGCCCATTTACAATCGCAACTGACCTACACTAATAGAAAGTATTTGTGCAAAATTTCAAGCGGCTAGACTTACTCCTTCGAAAGTTAGCGTGCATTCGACAGACAGAAAGACGGACGGACATGGCTTGATCGACTTAAAATGACTTGACGATCAAGAATAAATATACTTTATGGGGTCTCAGAAGCATATTTCGAGGTGTTACAAACAGAGTGACGGAATTAGTATACCCCAATCCTATGTTGGAGGGTATAAAAAAAGTAAAAGCCTGCTAAGTTCGGCCGCGACGAATCCTATATACTTTCTTTCTTTTTTTTCCGATATCTCTTTATAGGCAAACAAAGGATAAGTATGAATTGCTATACTACTCGAGCTATATCAAATGATGGATCCATTCGGACCAAACTCGATTTGGATGCTAGATTCTATAGTGAAGGACATTGTGCAAAATTTCAGCCACATTCGATAAAAATTGCAGTAAGGTTGAAAAGAGGGTGCGGATATTAATCCACCCATGCCACTATGAGCATACACCTAAGCCAGCATTCGGCTTGTTGTGCGCTCTTATTACTATAAAGTAACCTCGAAAAAGAAAATCTAAGTAAGGAATTTCATGCAACTTCCAAAATACATAATTGTTTCCAAATTGTTTTCCAAATTCCCCACCTAAGTACGGGTGTATGTTAGCCAAGTGTCGGTTAGCTGCGGTAAAGCCGGGCAATGACATAAGAAATGCTCCAACGTCGCATCATCTTCCCCACATTCCTACAAATGCTATCACTTGCCGCATCGATTTTGCATAAGTGAGCTCGTAGTCCTGCGAGAAGTCCCGATACGATACCCAAAGCTACACTAACCTCCTTTTTACTTCCTTACTGTAAAAGCCTCGTCTTCTCACAATCCGGATCTCCCCATGGAAGCTTCGCCGTCCTACCGACCGTTTCGCTGTTCTACAATGTTGTATGCACATTCGTTGCCCACTCCCTTAACTCGGACTGCGTCGACCCGAAAGGCTTCGGGTTAACCAAGTTTATAGACGCCAGTCCACAGTCCAAAGATGTTCAGACTCGACGTCCTAGCGTTAGCACCACACCACCTCATGCATTCCGATATCGCCCGAATCACTACCAGCAGGACCGTATTGTGGTCGGGAAGTCTACAACAGATTTAAGTCCCTGGGTTTTCAATGTAAACTCCCAGGCCCACTCTGTCCTCAAGCTTTGATCCATCTGTGTTACATGATCTTCTAAATGGCAATACTAGGATCACGTCAGCCCAAGACTGTGCCGCTGGCAACAGTGCCTCGCACTCGACCTTAAGTGTCGTCTCAGATATTGTATCAGAAGCCTCTTCCATATCTTTGAGGATTCCTATCGTCGCTTCGGTTATACCGCGATGGTGTGAGCTTCTCGCCTCCTAAATCAAATCTTCAATCGCCTTAAATCTCATAGACGAAGTGGCTGCCTCACACTAAATCTGTATGTCAATGGATAGGATATGAAGACTGTCTAGTGCCCAAGTGGGCGTGGTCCTAATCGCTCCGCCTGTGAAGACTGTCTAGTGCACTAGTGGGCGTGGTCCTAATCGCTCCGCCTATGCCAAGACCACATGTTCTCTGAACCTGTTGTATGGTCCTTATGTTGCACTTTTTCTCCATCGCAGTCCAAAAAACTACTGAGGCGCAAGTAAGTATTGGTGTTATCACACTCATGTAGAGCCAGTAGACTATCCTCGGATTCGGGCCCCATTTCGAGCCTACGTCTCATAGTGCCTAACATCTGTGAGCTTTTTCAGTATGCTCTGAATGTGACACTTCCAATTAATTTTACTTTCTAAGGTCACTCCTAAGTATTTAACCTTGTCTGATATCGAAATCGTTTTATTAAGGAAATGTGCCGCGCCAAATTGGTCCACCTTCCTCTACCTCGTGAAGAGGCATATTTAAATCTTCTCTGGGTTAATATTAAGACCCCTGGGTGTAGTCCAGTCATGTGTCATTTGCAAGACCTTTTTAGGTCCATCTGCAAAGCTGGTTCGGATCCTTACCTATAAGAAGTTTTATAACATGGTCTGCATAGCAAATGGGTTAAAATTCCTCCTCAGTCAGCATCCGTTGTAGGTTTTTATGGTAGTCTTCCAAAGTAGTGGCGATAAAATGCCCTCCTGTGGCTTGCCCTGTGTGACTTTCGCCCTTATATTTATGTCATGGGACCCGCAACTTATGCACCTGTTCCTTAGCATATGGTTCATCCAGTCTCTAAGGAACAGGTCCACCCGGAACTGATCTAAGGATTGGATCAATGTGTCGGTCCGCACATAGTTAAAGTCCCCCTCGATGTCAATAAAAACTGTCAATGTGTATGTCTTGGCATCGAAGGATTCTTCTATTTTATGCACAACCTCGTCTCCTGGGCATGCTGTTTGTATATGAGCAGTTCTCTGGATGCAATACTCTTCATCATGGTTTCCACAAAACGTTCCATGGTTTCGAGTAGAAAGGACATAAGGCTTATAGGTCTGTAGGCCCTTGGTGGCGCACAACGTGCCTTTCCGGACTTGGGTATAAACACCACCCTTGCCTCCTGCCAGGCTTTCGGAGTATATGCAAGTCCTAGTCACGCTGTGAAAATAGTGGCCAGATAGTATGCCTCCTTTTGTAGTAACGCCGGTAATATTCCATCAGTTCCGTGTAACTTAAATGGTTTGAAGCTCCTAAAGGCTTCCTTGACCACAAAATCAGTTATAATAAGCCTTCGATCAACCTCATTATTCCAAGATTCCGGTGGTTCCGTGAGTACCGTCGTATCCTGTGGAAAATGCGTTTTCATAAAAAGCATCAACTGTCCTCCGTTGTCTCTGCTCTCACTCCCATGTCGTCTACTAATGTTTCAGTTTGGACATGGGCGTAGCAAAGCTTCCAGGAGGCAAGTTTTGCCGCTCTGGTAATCTTATTGTATTCCTTGAGCGGTGTGTAATACACATCCCAATAAATTTCCGCTTTTTTAACGACGTGCTCTGTTATAAAGTATGCAAACTTCTTTCCCATTGTTGCGAATCTCCCCAGTCATCCAGGGTTTTTATTGGGCTGATTTCCTTTCTCTAAGAGGACAACTATCTTCG
This sequence comes from Stomoxys calcitrans, assembly GCF_963082655.1. Classification (NCBI taxonomy): domain Eukaryota; kingdom Metazoa; phylum Arthropoda; class Insecta; order Diptera; family Muscidae; genus Stomoxys; species Stomoxys calcitrans. Next base: position 113,778,125 of record NC_081555.1, on the reverse strand, counting down.
AAAGACTGTACTAGTGCAGTCGTTATCCTGTTAACATGGTGGTTAATGTCTTCTATACTTGGACAATCTAAATAATCTTGCCCAAGTCTTCCTCTTAGTAGTCTAACAAATTTTGGTCAGTTGGTTTTTAGCTTATTACGGAAGCTTATTACGTTGTTAGTAATCAAGAATTCTGCTAGGGCTTGACCACGCTTATTAATGTTGGTACAACCCCACGAAATGTGGGGTAGTACCAGTGAGGGTTTATCAGGATTACCTTAATCATTGGTAATCCATTAGATGCGCTTCTTGGGAGTGGGTTATGGTCTCATCGTCTGCTTCCTATTCTTTAGGCTGCATTGAGTTTCCTGTCACTGCACTGCCTGATGTTTTAACATGAGGATATTTGTCTATCCTACTGCCTGATGTTTTAATATTAGGATCTTTGCTTATTCTTGTCTTTCATATCATGAGAAAGTCGGTAATGGTTTCATCATCGGGTCCCTGTTCGTTAGGCTGTATTGAGACTATCGTCCCTGCATTGCCTGATGTTCCAATATTAGGACCTTTGCCTATACTAGTCTTCAAATCTTGAACAAATGGGCTTCTTGGAAGTAGGTCATGGCCTCATAGTCTGCTCTCTGTTAGGCGGCATTGAGTTCTCCGTCACTGCACTGCTTGATGTTTCACGACGAATGGCATCGGACATGCTACCCGGACATGCATTTTTTCCATAATTTTCCCTATCTAAGCCCTTTTACGGAAATACTGCTAACAATTTTTCAATTTTCATTTAAACTAAAAAATATAGCAGCTACTTGTAGCCGCAGTTATTGGAAAGAACTGCGTAGTAACTTTTATGGTGCATAAAAATTTTACAGCTACATCACCTGTGGGCGATTTTATTCTTTTCGCAATGATCCTGTAATAAAAGCAAGGATATCAAAGATCTAAATTTAAAATTCTATTAAAATAATAATAATGTCATGAATTCAGGTTATTCACTGACTAAAAGTGCAAAGCAAATTTTATACCGAGTCTTTATGTGAAAATTTCAAAGAACATTTCTATAGCCCACAGGGCAGGGCCACAGAGAATACCTAAGCAGTAGCATTGCATAGGAGCTTTTGTTTCTTTATGAATGTACCACCTTTCTCTATATCGAGCTACAAAGTGAACTGCATCTCGTCATAAATTTATAGCTCAACTAGTTTTGGTTTCTTTTTTTCTATTTTCCTTCTAGCCACAAGAGTCCACTTGGAGGCAAGATGAGGATGATAATGATGTTGGTGATAAACTTCCATTTATAATCAAAACCTGCTCATATGAATTTGCATATGAGCTGTTTCTCAATCATATACACACTGCTGCCCAAAGGCACGCGCAAGAGAGGAAGCTTTCATAATGCTTCTATGAAAACATAATTTACTGTTCAGGTGCATTGAGGTGTACAGTGTTTTCGGAGGGGGTGTTTCCATTGTAGTTTTGGGTAAGACGTTTTTAAATATGGCTAGCATGGAAACCAAACTGCCAAGTTGATTGAATATCTTAAACACCTACATGACTGGAGTTCCTTTTGCATGGCTTAATTATAGCAAATGAAAAACTATATGGATGCCTGTTTCGACAAACCTTGAGAATATCTAGCCATCAATTTGTTTAAAACTCTTTAATTTTTGTTCGTCACCAATTTCATAGAAAATGTGTTTTATACAGGAAGCAAGTACTGAGAAAAAAATATTTCCTGTATTCCAAATTTAATTCCTACAAACATCGGGATCTTTTTTTATTGAATTCAACTAAGGTTGATAACAAACTGCGGGCGAAGAAGCAATACGATGCTATAACAGTTCATGCCTAGAGATGGGCGATGGGTAAATACCTTTTGGGTAAATTGGATAAATTGGGTAAATACCCGAGTATTTACCCATGTATCCCCAAAAGCCGTGTATTTATAATTTAGCAGATATCTTGGGTATAAAAACATTTTCCAAACAATTTATGATGATTTCGTATTCTTTGTATATAAACCTGACCTTCTGATCTCCGGTGCAGGGTATTATAACTTAGTGCATTTATTTATTTGTAACACCCAGAAAGAAGAGAGATAGACCCATTGATAAGTATACCGATCGACTCAGAATCACTTTCTGATTTGATTTAGCTATGTCCGTATGCCTGTCTGTCTGTCCGTCCGTCTGTCTGTCTGTCTGTCTGTCTGTCTGTAAGTCCGTCTGTCTGTCTGTCCGTCTGTCCGTCTGTCTGTCCGTCTGTCTGTCCGTCTGTCTGTCCGTCTGTCTGTCCGTCTGTCTGTCCGTCTGTCTGTCCGTCTGTTTGTCCGTCTGTCTGTCCGTCTGTCTGTCCGTCTGTCTGTCCGTCTGTCTGTCCGTCTGTCTGTCCGTCTGTCTGTCCGTCTGTCTGTCCGTCTGTCTGTCCGTCTGTCTGTCCGTCTGTCTGTCCGTCTGTCTGTCCGTCTGTCTGTCCGTCTGTCTGTCCGTCTGTCTGTCCGTCTGTCTGTCCGTCTGTCTGTCCGTCTGTCTGTCCGTCTGTCTGTCCGTCTGTCTGTCCGTCTGTCCGTCTGTCTGTCTGTCTGTCTGTCCGTCTGTCTGTCCGTCTGTCTGTCCGTCTGTCTGTCCGTCTGTCTGTCCGTCTGTCTGTCCGTCTGTCTGTCTGTCTGTCTGTCTGTCCGTCTGTCTGTCCGTCTGTCTGTCCGTCTGTCTGTCCGTCTGTCCGTCCGTCTATCTGTCCGTCTGTCCGTCTGTCCGTCTGTCGGTCTGTCTGTCTGTCTGTCTGTCCGTCTGTCTGTCTGTCTGTCTGTCCGTCTGCCTGTCTGTCCGTCTCTCTGTCTGTCTGTCTGTCTGTCTGTCCGCCTGTCCGTCTCTCTGTCCGTCTGCCTGTCTGTCCATCCGTCTGTCTGTCTGTCCGTCTGTCCGTCCGTCTATCTGTCCGTCTGTCTGTCTGTCTGCTGGTCTGTCCGTCTGTCTGTCCATGTCAATTTGTGTATAAACTACAGGTCGCCGTTATCATCCGATCCTTCTCAAATTTGGTACAGGCATGTTTTTCGGCCTAGAGACAAAATCTATTTAAACTTGAAAAAATCGGTTTAGATTTAGATATAGCTCCTATATATATGTTCGTCCGATTTGCAGTAGTAATGCAATAAAATGGTCAATTATTAAACGATTCTCTCGAAATTTGGCAGGAAGGATTTTCTTATGACTCTCGAAGTTAATGGTGAATTCCATAGAAATCGGTTAAAATTTTGATATAGCTCCCATATATATGTTCGTCCGATTTACAGTAATAATGCAATAAAATGGCCATTTGTTAACCAATTCTATTGAAATTTGGCATAAAGGATTTTCTTATGTTTCTTGACATTACCTGTGAATCTTATATATGAAATTCAATTTGTGTTGGTTTGTTCCGTCGGGAGGGGGGCGGACCCTCCTCCTTACCCCAAAAGTACTACCCAAACATAGAAGTGAACCGATCGGAACGATATGAGATTCAAATGTAAGGTATTCAAGAGTAGAGTAAAAATTTCATAATAAAAGTTGAGTCCAAGTACCTGGGAGGCTGCCCCAGCCCCAAAATCCCTTAAAGTAGATTTATTTGACAATCATGACAATATGGGACTCAAATGAAAGTTATTCGGGAGTAGATTGCACATATGGACAGGAAGTAGGATAAGTTTTTATAATTTATTGATAACGGAAGGAGGCGGACCCTTCACCGTTACCCCAAAATCAAAAGTGGACCCATAAGGACAATATGGGTATCAAATGAAAAGTATGCGGGAGCAGAAAACGAAACTGGCATACAAATTGATGTCAAAGTATAGGGTGTCACCCCAACCCCCACAAAAACCCCCAAAATGGACACATTAGCCAATCACGGATATATGGGACTCGGTTTGTTGGTTACGTATAGACTAAAAAATTGCAGAACCGATTTTCTCGAAATTTTCGCATATGGTGTAGGTTGGTCTGGAAGGAAACATAGGCTATATAATTTTTCGGTATCGGAAGGGGGACGGACCCTCCGCCTTATGCCCAAAAACACAACCCAAAATCAAAAGTAGACCGATCGGGACAATTTCTCCAAAAGTGGACCGATCGGGACAATATAGGTATCAAATCAAAGGTATTGGAGAGTAGAATACGAATATGGTATTAAAATTCGAGTCAAGTGCCCATCGGGCACCCCAACCCCAAAAATGGCCCAAACAAACATATTCATTTCAATATGGGGCTCAAATGAAAGGTATTCGATTATCAGATATCAGATCGAAGTATAGGGGGTCATGCCACGCCCCAAAAACGCCATTAGACCCATTATGACTATATGATACCGATTGTGCACGTTTTTCCGGAAAGAAACATAGGCTATATAATTTTAGATATCGGGTGCTTTACCGCAAAAACGCCACCCATATCCGAAAGTGGTCCGATGGGCGCAATAAGGGTATCAAATGAAAGGTTTGGAGACCAGAAAACGAATATAGTATTAAAATTTGGATTCAAGTACCCAGCGGCCCCCATCCCCACCCCTCCTCAACCCCAAAACTCCTCTATACAGATATATTCAAAGTTCATGTCAATATGGGACTCAAATAAAAAGTATTTGACAGAAGATTACAAATATGGCAAAAACAATGGGTCCAAGTAATGGGAGGTCACCCACCCCCAAATACCCCCAAATGGGCATATTTGCCGACCATGGCTGTATGGGACTCAAATGAAAGGTATTAGAGAATAGATTAGGTATAAGACATTAAAATTTGCTTTCAAATCTAGGTGGCGCTTTTCCTCCTAAAGATACGTTAAATAGGTTATTTAACCCATTCTGACAATATGGGACTCAAATGAAAAATATTTGAGAGTAAAAAACGAATTTGATATCCAATTTTGGAGCCAAGTGTTTTGGGGTAAGCCCTAGAGCACCCCCTCAACTGAATTTCATTTCCGTTGGGAATAAAGAACGAATTTGATACCTATTTTCAGTAAAAAGTGCCGGTGGCCGCCCTAGCCCCAAAAACACCCTCTAAACGGTTCATATTTACCGGCCATGGCTCAAATTAATGGGATTTGGAAGTGCAGCATGAATTTGATATCCATATTTGAGTAGAAATTTCTAAGGTGCCATCCCTCCCCTAATGAGAACATTACCCTAAGGAAGAACATTACCACCAGCAACCGAGAAGGGGCAAACTCTGATACATTAATGAATGTTTTCCGATTCAAGTTTAAACTCAATGATAAGGTACCTACTTTTTTATAGCCGAGTCCAAATGGCGTCCCGCAGTGCGACACCTCTTTGGGGAAAATATTTTAAATGACCATGCATGGCATTGTATCTCGCAAGTGTCGCCAACATTAAGAGGGGATAAACACCGCTTTGTTCGATGTTCTCGCCAGAATTGGAACCCATCTGAAAACATTCGCCGAGGTAATCTCAATGAAAAGGTACCTTTTTATAGCCGAGTATGAACGGCGTCTCGCAGTGTGACACCTCTTTGGGGAAAATTTTTTAAATGACCATACATGTCATTGTACCTCGCAAATGTTGCCAACATTAAGAGGGGATAAACACTGCTTTGTTCTCGCCGGAGCGGTCTAAGTTCGGCTAGTTTCAGATATATGTTCGTCAGATTTTGGCGGATTGTTTAATAACTCATCTAAAAACATTCGCCGAGGTCCTTCAGAATAAGATTTAGCTCCCACTTTGTACCTATAGTGTGGGTGTAGGGCCTTATTGAGTCGGCACCGCCAGACTTTTGCCTTTCCTTACTGTTTACTGTTAAACCACTGTCCCCTTTTGTACTTAAATTCGTATATCATAGAGCACACATACCGAAATAAATTTAATAACTATTCAAACAAAAGTGCCTTGCGTTGGATAATTTCCACCACGACTATGGAAACATTTTTTGCCCATTTATGTGGACAATGTTACCGGGAATAGAGTTTATGGCTCTTCATGGGAATGATGAAAAGTCACGTAACTCATAGTCATAACTTTCATATGCCATTTACCAGGCAAAATGTGCAATTTCTTGTTTTCCAACCTTTGCAAACTCAGTGGATATGCAGTCATAAATAAACAATTACTCTTGCATACGTTGATGAAATTAGTCTGGGCAATGGCAGTGAAAGAATAGATAGGAGTGACGCTCAACGAAACCATATGTGCGGCGTTTCAATAATGAAAACGGTCATATAACCAGTATTCTGGCTAATGCTAATTGAAAATCACGATTCCATATCAAAACTAATACTCCCATGAAATCTGAAGGATATTAGTGTCGATTGAATTGAGGATAGCAAATATAATTGGATATACCACTATCAAGAAGACAAAGAACAAGAATAATAGGGCGGATATTTGATTTTAATGATAATTTTATGCAACAATTATTTTAAATCTCTCCAACGGATAACGTAGCGCCTGAAGGGGTTGTCACTGATATGCATTCGTCGTAGGTTGCTGGTGAAATTGTGTCCTAATCGAAAATCCTTTGGGCGATAAAAAGTTTCGACTACTTTAAATCGTCAGGCCCTGATGATGTATCACCGATTGAATTACAAGCTGTGTCCTTGGACTGGCGCCTTGGCTAAGGCAGATATACTCTGTTGGATGGAAAGACGCATAGGTCATTTTCATTCGGAAAGCAGGCGATATGAAAGCGAAAAATTTTCGTCCTATTAAACTATAGAAAGGTTGATAGGAACATATCTTAGGTTAAATATCCCTGGAGATCGCCTGTCTTGGCAACAGCATTCATATCGTAAGCCTAAGTCAACTGAAACTGGCCTTTACAATGGTAGCGTTTCTTGCTAAAGGGACGTCGCACAGTGGAGTATAATTGAAAAAAAAAAAAACTAGAAAAAAATATGCCATTTGAAAACGGATAGAGATAATTCTTTGAAATTTGAAATCGTTAAAGGCGTTACCGAGATTGTGTGCAAAAATACAAGGACCTAGGCTGACCGGGTGCCTCTTGCCAGGCTCTCAAAGTTTGTCACCTTAGTGCAGAAGTTTGCATATCCGCCTAAACTACTGGACGCCTGGGTTCGAATCTTGTCGCGAACAAATTTTCAGCGGTGGTTTTTCCCTCATAATTCTGGCAATGTTTGTGAGATACTTTCTCATGTTAAAACTTCTTCCCAAAGAAGTGCCGATTTTGATGAAACATGGGACAGTGAGTTGTATTAGGCTCTTCCACATCTTTCTTGAATTTAGTCTGATCGGTTCAGATTTGGATATAGCTGCCATATAGACCGATCTCTCGATTTAAGGTTCTGGACCCATAAAAGGCGGATAATTTATTATCCGATGGCGTCGAAATTTGGGACAGTGAGTTAAGTTAAGCCCCTTGACATACCTCTGCAATATGACACAGATCGTTAAAGTTTTGGATATAGCTGTCATATAGACCGACTTCACGGTTTTAGGTTTTGGGACCACAAAAGGCGCATTTATAGTCCGATGTCACTGAAATTTGGGACCGTGAGTTGTATTAGCCCCTTCGACGTTCTTTTTCAATTTGGCCCAGATTGGTCTAGATTTGAATATAGCTGCCATATAGACCAATCTCTCGATTTAAGGTTTTGGACCCATTTGTTGTCCGATTTCGCCCAAATATGTAACAGTGAGTTGTGTTGTGCTCTTCGATATTTTTCTGCAACTTGGCCCAAATCGGTCCAGATTTGGATATAGCTGCCACATAGACCGATATCTCGATTTAAAGTCTTGGCCTCATAAAAGGCGCATTTATAATCCGATTTCACCGAAATTTGACACAGTGACTCATGTTAGGCTTTTCGACATCCGTGTCGTATATGGTTCAGATTGGTTTTTTTTAGATATAGCTACTGTACTTATTAGTATTTGGTCCAAATCGGAACATATTTCCATATAACTGCTATGGGACATAAGGTATGCAATTTTTACCGGATTTTGATGAAAGGTGGTTTACATATTGGGTTGCCCAAAAAGTAATTGCTTAGAATGAACTTTAATCAAATATACTTTTTTTACACTTTTTTTCTAAAGCAAGCTAAAAGTAACAGCTGATAACTGACAGAAGAAAGAATGCAATTACAGAGTCACAAGCTGTAAAAAAATTTGTCAACGCCGACTATATGAAAAATCCGCAATTACTTTTTGGGCAACCCAATAAATACCCGAGGTGGAGGGTATCCAAAGTTCGGCCCGGCCGATCTTAACACCTTTTTACTTGTTTTGCTTTAATTCGTGCATTTGTTCGAACTTTTTTTTTTCGTATATTGCTTTGTTTTTGTGCAACCGAAAGATAGAATAAAAGGAAAAACGAAATATCGTTAGTAATTCAAACCTGCTGTGTCTTTAATTTTTGTCACTGGTCATCCCGAATTTCGCTCGAATGCCAACTCTTATCTTTTTCACTCTTTTGGCCTGATGCTCCCTAGATCAGAGCATGATGGCAACTGACTGGAGAGAGAAACAATCTTGGGGACTTCCCCCTCCAGATGCGTCACCTTTCGATCGCCTCCGTGCCCAACTTACCGCTCGGGAGCTTATGCAAATATGTAAGTTACTCATCCTATATATCTTTCATCTAATTTTTCTCTGAGAGTCTTCGCCAACGCATTTATCAACTGATTTCAAAATATTTGTAGCAATTTCCCATTACTGGACATTTTCAAATCTTTATTTGAAATTCACCACGGTGTGGATATACCAACTATATCACAACCTTCTTTTAAATAAATTCAGACACAAATGCTTTTGGTGACTTGTAAGCAATAAAACGACCTGTCAACAAAACAAATAACATACAGCTGGCCAGGGACGTAGCCAGAATTTTATATTAATTTTTTTTTGAGGGGCCCTCCCCCCTTTTTTCAAAATCGAAAGTGGCGAAAATTCTTCTGTTACTGAAAAATTGGTAAAGATACTTCAAAATTGTTTTTTTGAAAATTGTGGTTGCTATTGATGACTTGTAAACAATATAACGACCTGTCAACAAAACAAATAACATACAGCTGGCCAGGGACGTAGCCAGATTTTTTTTTTCTTTTTGAAATCGGGGCCCTCTCCCCTTTTTTCAAAATCGAAAATTGCGAAAATTCTTCTGTTACTGAAAAATTGGTAACGATATTTCAAAATGGTTTTTTTGAAAATTGTGGTCCCTATTGGGTACAGGAAGTGATCCATCGGTGGTGACATTTGGTAATAAAGTCAGCGCATAATTTTGCACAGATTACCAACACACTATTTATAGGCCGATCCTAAACTTTCAAAGCCTTCAAAGTATGGTTGTTTTTGTGAATATCTCTTGGAAGTTTCTTAATGGCTTTGGACGATGAACAATGGCAACGGCTCTTGCTGCTGCTCCGTGTGCACAGGTTCGAATTCCAGCCATTTCAATCTTCGACCATTGAGCTCGTCTCGAAAGAGAAACAAAACGAAAAATTGTGAAATTAAATGACTTTCGCCCTAACAGGCAAAAAAAAAAAAATAAAATAAAAATTCGGCAGAGCCCGACCGGGATTCGTACCTGGGTAGCGAGTGCCATTGCCGTTGTCCAGCGTTCGAAGCCATTAATATAACTTTCAAAAGATGCACACGAATCAAAAGATGCACAAAAAACTATCACTTCAAAGAAAATATTGGGTTGCCCAAAAAGTAATTGCGTATTTTTTTAAAAGAAAGTAAATGCATTTTTAATAAAACTTAGAATGAACTTTAATCAAATATACTTTTTTTACACTTTTTTTCTAAAGCAAGCTAAAAGTAACAGCTGATAACTGACAGAAGAAAGAATGCAATTACAGAGTCACAAGCTGTGAAAAAATTTGTCAACGCCGACTATATGAAAAATCCGCAATTACTTTTTGGGCAACCCAATACGTGGAAAGGAACAGCTAGTGTGAAATGTTTCAGACTTGTGATAGTGTCGTGCTTTCATCATAGGCACGTTTTCGCGGTATATTCGGTATAAGTACGACCTACCAATGTATGGCCCTTGAAACTTCCACACCTAATATGGCCGATGGGTTATTCTAACCAAATGATAAAACGCGTCCCAAAGTGGTTGGTGGTTGCAATCACAGGCTTTCTTTTTCCATTGTCAAAAACTTCAATCATTGAGCTCGTCTCGAAAAAATTTCTATAAACACACATATTCGCTTATCAAAACCTGTTGTAACAAAACACTTTTTCATACTCTCGCCATAGCAAAATCACTATCAGCAAATCCAATTATTTTGCTATGTAGAATTTTTTGTCGTTCCAACAAAAAAAAAATGGAAATTTAAATTTTGTGTAAATGTGTTAAACTACATTGCATTGGGGTTAAAATTCCTCAAAACTTTAAATCTCTTTAGATTTAACCCTTAATCATATAGCGTATCATTTTGTTTTTGTGTGTAGGAAAAAGGTCGAAAGCATAATACTATGCGCCACATCATTGCCATTCACACAACGTTGTCAAGGAATTAAATTCCATTTCAAAAATATTTGCCTATTTTTTGTTGGGTTGTTCCGATACGGACATTTACTGTCAATAATGTCATAACACTTTTTTTCTTTTTTCCTTTCTTTTGAAGCTCAGATTTTCCAATATCCCATTAAAGCGCAAAGTGGCAAATATACATACATGGGGTCCTCTGTCACATAGAGAGTGGCATCAGCCAAAAGGAAAATACCAAACCAAATCCCCAAATGGGAGAAAAAGAGAAAACTTTATTAAAACACATTAATATTCATTCAATTCCGTCCGAATTTGAAATGGTACTGGGCTCATATGTGTGGGCCCACATCCCGGCTTCGACAGATGACCCGTCACCATTGCCATCATTATTTTTATTTATGGGACAACAGAGTAGTCCACACTGAAACCATGCTACACAAACATATTAATAGTCAATCTGTCTTTTTTTTGTGTTGTAGGCGGTGAGAAGGGGAGGGGACATTGGGCGCACAAATGATGCATGAGATGTGGCAAAAAGGCGTACAATAATGTTATGAAACATATGGGACCTTAAGAAATCTTAATGGGTTTGGAATATGTAAAATTATTTTTACTCGACATAACTCACGACGAGTTTGACTGTAAGTTGTAATTACCCTATGGACATTAAGAATTGAGATTTTGAGATATTTATTGTTATTCGTACTTTTCCAGTCATTGGTTAAGAGAAAAATCCCCCATATCCTGACAGCAACCATAATAAACTACATACAAGAATTTAAGGATAGTGAGGACTTTTAATCTCAATCTAGATTTTCCATTTGTGAAAAAAAATTTAATCAATGTGCATTCATATTTCATCTCCTTTTCAAATACAAAAAAATAAATGTTCATAAGCTTTCTATGTATGAGGGTACGTTAGAATCGGATACAGACCCATATGTCTATCATCTGTAGCCTACAATCTATCATATGCCGCAAAACAAATTTGAAGCAAATATCAAAAAAAAACCTTATAAAATATGAAAAAATCAATACTTTTCCCTTTTTTGGCTGAATATTATATATCCTTTCTATTTCCTACACGTAGTCGATTTGTCCACAAATACTTACACACACACACACACATTTACATATGTAACATGAAAATGCAAATCACGTAAGTATATGAGTCTACCCAAAAAATTCGCATATAGGATTTTTTTTCGTTTTGTCTATATATGCAAGGGTTCAATGGTAGTTTTGAAACACCTCCAAATACATGACTGTATCCGAGGAGTGTGGCAAGTAAGGGGCAGAGTATGATCAATAAGGGAATTAATCAACACTAAGGCTACAAGTCTGGAGAATATGTCAGAAAATTGTTTAACGAAGCCTCTTTCTAATGCAACTGAGAGTTCTTTGGCCTTGAAGAGAATGTTAGAAAACTGTTCAACAGTGTCTCTTTCTAATGCAGCGCCTCTTTCTAATGCAGCGCCTCTTTCTAATGCAACTGAAAGTTACTTGGCCCTGAAGAGAATGTCAGAAAACTGTTTAACGATGCCTCTTTCAAATGCAGCTAAAAGTTATTTGGCCTGGGGCCATGCACAGCTTCTCTAGCAAGAGTTAAGGGCCGATCAGCACCATCAAAGATTGAATTTGTCAGATTTTTTGGACGACTTTTGTTTATAGTCAAAGGCTGAAAAAAGCTAATGGAGGGTCATAGCAAGCATTGGGCAGGGGGTATATTAATTTAGACATTACGATTTTAACACATCGGATGTTTGTCCATCCGTCCGTCTGGCCGTACATCTGCTTTATTCACGCTACAGCTTTCAAAAATTGAGATATTGAGCTGAAATTTGCGTAGGTAGGTTAAGTTCTTGGACGAGCCAATTCGCATTATATTCGGAACTGTTTAGGTTAGGTCTCTCGACTGTTGCAGATCTCTCAACGAGATGGCTGAACAGTTCAATATTCACCTGTTCTGGGTGCCGGGCCTCAAAGATTTCCCAGGGAATTGTAAAGCGGGCGAACTTACGAGATTAGGAACTACCCTACACATTCCAGGGATTCTGGAAACTGTGGTTATGCCTCTAGTGACATGTAAGCAAAGTTTTCAGGATCAGGCCCGAAGGACAACGATAGGTGATCACAAAGAGGGGGCTGTGAGAATTTCAAAACTATGTGGCCTAATCTAGACTTGAAGAGGTCTACTGCTTTGCTATTATTGGCTAGAACAGAAGCCTCAGTCATTGTGTCCGTCATGACAGGTCACTGTCTAATCGGAAAACATGCTGACAAGCTGATGGTTGCCATCAACGACTTTTGCACAAACTGTGAGGACATCGTAGAAGAAGAGACTACAGAGCATCTTTTGTGTGTGTGTTCCGCAGTAGCAGCCACTTTAGGTTCTTATCTCATTGAGAACCTGTCTGATTTAGTGGCTATGAACATTCGCAAGTTATTAGGCTTTTTAAAGCGATCTGGATGGTTCAACGGTAGGAACTAGAAGGAAACTTCCTTCTTCTGCTCCTGAGGTAGCACTATGAACGAAAACGTCTAAGTGAGTCTGATGGCAGACTGCCACTTAAACCTAACCTAACCAAGGTTAGGTTAGGTAAGATTGAAAAACGGGCGCGGATACTAATCCGTCCCATGCCACTATGGACATACACCTTTTCATGCCACTTTCCTAAGTTGCTTCATTTCTGGTATAGTGTCCCCATCTAAGTGCCGGAATCTGTTCGACGCGAATGCCGGGCAATGACAAAGGAAATGCTCCAACGTCTCATCATCTTTCCCGCACGCCGTGCACATGATATCACTTGACGCACCGATTTTACACACGTGAGCACGAAGCCCTATGTGTCCCGTCATGGTACCAATAGCAATACTGAACTCCTTCTTGCTCTCTTTCAGTAATAGCCTCGTCTTCTCACGATCTGGATCACCCCATACGACTTTCGCCGTCCTACCGACCGTTTCGCAGTTCCGCAATGTTGCATGCGCATTCGTCTCCCACTCCCTTAACTCGGACGGCGTCGACCCGAAAGGCTTCGGATTAACCAAATTTATTGACGGCAGTCCTCTGGCCTTAACCGCCAAATCATCTGCCCTTTCATTCCCCCTTACGATGCGGATTTTATCATCCTCAGAGAAGGCGTTAATCTTCTGCTTACACTCCAAGACTGTTGCTGACCTTACTATTATGGTCAGGTAGACTAAATCAGATTTCAGTCTCTGGTTTCTCAATGTAGACCCCCAGGTCCACTCTGTCCTCTAGCTTTGATCCATCCGTGTAACATGATCTTCCAGATGGCTCCGTCAATCCAAGACTGTGCCGATGGCAGCAGTGCCTCGCACTCGACTTCTAGGTTCATCTCAGGTATTCGATCGGAAATCTATTCCCTTCCTTCCAGGTTTCCTATTGTCGTCAATCGGTCGGATATCTAGAATAGTCTCCAGTGCCCTAGTGGGCGTGGTCCTCATCGCTCCGCCTATGCCAAGACAACATGTTCACTGAACCTGTTGTATGGTCCTTATGTTGCACTTCCATAGCAGTCCACCAAACTACTGAGGCGTAAGTAAGTATTGGTCTAATCACGTTCCTGTAAAGCCAGTGGACTATCCTCGGATTCAGACTGCATTTCGAGCCTACGGCCAGTTTGCATAATGTCCAACATCTGTGTGCCTTCTAAGTACGATGCCGTATGTGACACTTCCAGTGTGACACTGAGACTCCTGTCGCTGCGCTGCCTGATGTTTCAATATTAGAATCTTTACCTATCCCAGGATTCCGAATCTTGAAGTCGATGATGGGTCCGTTTTCGCGTCCCAGTTTGTTAGACTGTGTTGGGGCTATCGCCATTGCACTGCCTGATATTTTAGTATTAGGATCTTTGCGTATACTAGTCTTTCCAATATTGGGAGAGGCCGTGATTGTCTCGTTGTCAGCTCTCTGTTCGTTGGGCGGTATTAAGTCACTAGCCACTGCACGGCCTAATATCTCAATATGAGAATTTCCGCTTATCCCATTCTTCCCAATCTTGAAAAAAAAGTTTTGCTTCCGTAGTGTGCCATGCCTTTAGTCTTAGCCAAACTCGTCACGAAGACTTGATCAATGCCAACCACAAGGAGATTTGCTTCCTCCTTTTCCTCCCTGTGGAAGAACTCCCACTTCTCTTGGTTTTGCTTGCCTAAGAATCCCAACATGCGTTCTGTCGCAAATTTACTGCCCCATCCCTTGATGAAGACCGTCGCCTTTGTGAGCAGGGGCATATCCATCTTTCTTACAAGGTCGAGCTTTGCGCCCTGCCAGGGAGCTGTTTGACGGTACCAATTTATTCCGCCGACGCAAAACGCAGCACAAAGATGTCCCCTCTATATTCGCAGGTCAACATTTGTATGGGTGGGCCAACTACAGAGTTCCACACATGTTCGAAAATTCGATCGTTAACCAGATCCTCCACTTGGGACCGATGATCTGGTGGAATCCTACCGGATGCACAGCCGATACTGATGATCGAATAAGTCAAACCATCTCTGTTGTATTTACTTGCCACTCTGGCGTAACAGGGCGGCTACTGACCATTCTCAGGCCACAGCCATCTTCCCCTTCCGTGATGGCTGTGGCCTCTGTTCAGAAGACACAGTCCTCCATGAAGACTCAGGGACCATGCGCTTCCTTCGTTCCTGTTCCGACTTTGTCTACCTCCGCAGCACACTGTCTGGAGTCTTCATTGCGGGATGGCTGGCTTGGTTATCCCAGAGTATTTGAAAGCGGGGAGCTCTTTTTCTTTCACTGACCATCTTCCACTTTCGTGATGGCTGTGGCCTCAGTTTGGAAATCACAGTCCTCCAAGAAGACTCAGGGGCCGTGCGCGCTTCCTTCGTTACTGTTCCGACTTTGTCTACTTCCGCAGGACACTGTCTGGGGTCTCCATTGCGGAATGGCTGGCTTGGTTTTCCCAGAGTACTAGAAAGCGGGGAGCTCTTTTTCTTCTTCAGCATTTTAGCAGTGTTATGCTCTTCGGGAGATCTGATTCCTTTTCCAGCTTCCGAAGAAGTGACTGGACTTTTGCCGTCCTACCGACCGTTTCGCTGTTACATTCGTTGCCCACGCCCTTAACCCGAACTACATCCACCCGAATGGCTTCGGGTAACCAAGTTTATTGACGGCAGTTATCTGGCCTTCACCACCAAATCATCTGCCCTTTCATTTCCCCTTACTCCGTTTTGGCCCTCCACGCAAACGATGCGGATCGTGCCGTCTTCATAGAAGACGTTAATCATCTTCTTTCACTCCAAGACTGTTTGTGACCATACCGTCTTGGACGATATTGTCCTAATGGAGAGTTTGCTGGTCGTAAAGATGTTCAAACTTCACACGCACGTGATTGCCCGGATCTCAGCTTGCAGGATGGTTTAATGGCCTGGCAGTTGAAAACAAATTTTAGATGGTGGGACCCCCAGGCCCCCATTGTCCTCTAGCTTTGTATATAGCAAATGGCAATACCAGAGTTCTGTCAATCCAAGTCTGTGCAACTGGCAGCAGAGTCTCGCACTCGACCTCAAATGTTACCTCATTTATCCGATCGGAAACCTCTTCTATTCCATCCAGGATTCCTATCGTCGCATCGATTATACTGCGATGGTATTATCTATCCATTCCCCTTTAAGTGTTGTAGCAGCAGTGACTGCCTCACACTTGATCTGTATGTCTGTGGGTTGGATATTTAGAATAGACTCCCGTGCCCTAGTGGGCGAGGTCCTCATCGCTCCGCCTTTGCCAAGGCAACATGTTCTCTAAACCTGTTGTATTATCCTTACGTTGCACTTTTTACTCATCGCAGTCCACCAAACTACTCAGGCATAGGTAAGTATTGAATCTTTTTGTACCCACTACCGAAAGAAGGGGGTATATATTTATTTTGTCATACCGTTTGCAACACATCGATATATCCATTTCCTACCCTATAAAGTATATATATTCTTGATCAGCGTAAAAATCTAAGACGATCTAGCCATGTCCGTCCGTCTGTTTGTGAAAATCACGCTACAGTCTTTAAAAATAGAGATACTGAGCTGAAACATTGCACAGATTCTTTTTTTATCCATAAACAGGTTAAGTTCGAAGATGGGCTATATTGGACTATATCTTGATATAGCCCCCATATAGCCCCGATATAGACCGATCCGCCGATTTAGGGTTTTAGGCCCATAAAAGCCACATTTATTATCCCATTTTGCCGAAATAGTGAGTTGTGTTAGGCCCTTCGACATTCCACGTCATTTTGGCCCAGATCGGTCCAGATTTGGATATAGCTGGCATATAGACCGATCTCTCAATTTAAGGTCTTGCGGCAATAAAAGGTGCATTTAGTGTCCGATTTTGCCAAAATTTGGGACAGTGAGTTGCGTAAGGCCCCTTGATATCTTTCTGCAATTTGGACCAGATCAGTCCAGATTTGGATATAGCTGTCATATAGAACGATCTCTCGATTTAAGGTTTTGGGCCCATAAAAGGGCTCTTAGGCCCTTCGACATCCTTCTTCAATTTGGCCTAGATCGGTCCAGATTTGGATATGGCTGCTATGGAGCGTAATGTATGCATATTTCACCGGATTTTTAAGAAATGTGGTTTACATATATACCCGGCCGAACTTAACGCCTTTTTACTAGTTGTAGTTGTCCTAGCCATATTGTATGTCGAGATAGCGATCATCGTCAAACTCCTAAAGTTGAGTAAGCTCGTTACGGTCCATAGAACTTATCGCTGCGGGAATGTGATGGCAATTGGTTATTTAAAGGCGTCAAAAAAACTCGCCTTGTCATATCGAGCATCATAGGCATTCAGTATGTAAGCAAAAGCCTGTGCCGCCTGGCCTGTCATTGAGACTCTCCACTCGATACCTCTGATTGTCCGCGACTTCAGTTGCAGCTATTCCCTCTACGAAGCATCGCACTAACCGCAACGTGTGGACACACCCAGTAGCTCTCAGCTGAGCTTCTCGTGATAACTACATATGACCACCACACAGATCCGAGTTCAATGTTCCAGCCTGTGTGGTGTTCAAGGTTATCTCATGCCGGGAGTAAGTTTTGTTTTAATCACGCTCCAGTAGAGCTAGTGGAATATCCTCGGATCCATGCCTCATTTCGGGCCGTAGGCTCAAAATAGTGCCCACCATCTGTGTATCCTCAAAGTACGCTCCTGAATGTGACGCTTTTAATTCAGTTTCCTTTTCAAGATTACTCCTAAGTATTTGACCTTGTGTGACATCGAAATCATTCTACGTGTTTCGTCAAAGGAGCATACCATTGTCTTTCTAGTTAACAGACATTTTTCGGTGTTCTCTGGGTTAACATTGAGACCTCTAGGTCTAGCTCAGTCTCAGCACATTTAAGCTTATTCTCCAATATTAGGCTCAAAGTGCAACGGATGACAGAAGGTGGTGGATTGGGCTTGTTTTTTCTCCAAGATAATGTAAACTTAAGAAGGTTTACCAATTTGCTGTCAATCGCTAAAAAGGCAATCCCATATGACAGGTCACTGTCCCATAAGAAACCAGTAAGGAAGAGCAAAAGTCGGCACCGCCCGAAAAACTGCGACCTGTACTTTGCATACAAATTAATATGGACAGACGGACGGACAGACATACAGACGGACATAGCTAAATCGAATCAGAAATTGATTCTGAGTCGATCGGTATACTTATCAATCTACAATCTACCTATCTTCCTTTTGGGTGTTACAAACTAATTCACTAAGTTATAATACCCTGTACCACAATAATGGTGTAGGGTATAAACATACTGATGGTCAAAACGTTGCTAGTAACGATATTTGAATACTTCGATCGAGGAAGAGGTACCTATAGAACATCTGATAAGTAGTCTCCTGCACTATTTTGGTAAAATGTACATTAATGGAATTTTCAATTTATTCAAATCCTTTTATTAGACTCTAAACTCATATACTAGCCTCGTAACTCAGCCATGTGTGCTTGAAGGCAATATGTTACCTCTTGTTCTTTCATATCACTTTATGTCTCCTTCAAATTTTCTCATATTAAATTTGAATATGGTTTCATTGCCAAACATGTGAATGGAAAACTTTCAAAAGCTGAAAATGTTACATCAATATCAAGTTATGAACAAAGTGAGTAAGAAGTTATGTAAACCAATTTATGGCTGCATTACCCATAGTTTCCTTTGCTAGAATTCGCTGAAATTGGAAAACAAGGAAAATCAAAAAAAAAAAGAAAAAATCTACTTTTCGCCTTCTTCTAATGTTTTTGTTCTAAACGAAATGTTATTAAACCAAAAAACCAGAAAACAGCAGCAACAGCAACAAAACACTAGTTTATGATATTTGATCAAATTCGAATCAATAAAATTTGCACTGCTGCTGCTTTTCCTTTGGGGTTTGATATACAAATCAAATTTAGTTGCTTGTGAAGGCATTGCTTCATCAATACAATTTGTTTTATTTATTATCAATCCAATATGTACGTATATGCTCCCCAGAGGTCAGCAATTAAGTTATTTTTGATCTATTTGAGTTGTTTAACCTTGATTGTTGTGTGTTTATGTGAAAGAGTGAGAAATTCAAAATCGACATATGTATATATATGTAAGCTTTAAGTGAGAGTCTGCAATCAGATTCACATAGACTTTTTCGTCCATTGCTACAACAACAGGAGAGGAAAATGTCTTCTATTAAGTTGCCCAAAAAGTAATTGCGGATTGTTTAAAATAAAGTTAATGCATTTTTAATAAAACTTAGAATGAAGTTTAATCAAATATACTTTTTTTACACTTTTTTTCTAAAGCAAGCTAAAAGTCACAAGCTGATAACTGACAGAAGAAAGAATGCAATTACAGAGTCACAAGCCGTTTGAAAAATTTGTCAACGCCGACTATATGAAAAATCCGCAATTACTTTTTGGGCAACCCAATATATAAATGTAAGCTTTAAGTGGGAGTCTCCAATGAGACTCACATAGACTTTTTCGTCCATTGCTACAACAACAGGAGAGGAAAATGTCTTCTAGTTTCCACCGCTGAACCGTTCAGATTGCTCCTGCTGAGAGATCTGCAGCAGTAAAGTACGGGATAGGAACTCAGGAATACTCTCTCCAGTGATGTCAACCGTCGTTTATGTATTAGATCTTAGCCATTCAGCCTCTACACGAGAGTAACTAGTTGCGTAACTAGTGCAATGGAGAAAAAGAGCAACATAAGGAAAATACAACAGGTTCAGAGAATATGTTGTCTTAGCATAGGCTGGACGAAGAGGAGCACGCCCACTAAGGCACTGGAGGCTATTCAAGATATCCGATCCATAAACATACAGGTTAAGTGCGAGGCAGCCGTTTCGGCTATGAGAATCAATATGATGGGCGAAAGGATTGAGGACAGGAGCAGGTAATTGGTTTGGTTCGGTTAGGTTGAAAAGAGGAGGTGGATGTTAATCCGCTCCATGCCACTATGGACAGTAATTGGTTTGTTATGCGCTCTAAACACTAAAAAATAGTAACCTCGAAAAAAAATCTATGTTAGACATTCCGTGACACTTACAAAATCCTTAATTGTTTTCCATGCCACTCCCCTAAGTTGGTTCATTTCTGGTATTGTGTCCCCGCCTAAGTGCCAGTATCTGTTAGACGCATAAGACGGGCTAGCAAAGGAAATGCTCGAACATCATCCTCTTTTATCCAACATCGTATTCTTTCAGTAATAGCCTCGTCTTCTCACGATCTGATCTCCTTCTTACTTCTTTTCAGTAATAGTTCCGCATAGGAATTTCACCGTCCTACCGGCCGTTTCTCTGTTCCACTTGGTAGTATGCGCAATCGTCGCCCATTCCCTTAACTCGAACTACGTCGACCCGAAAGGCTTCGGGTTAACCAAGTTTATTGACGTTAGTCCTCTGGCATTCTCCAACCAAATCGTCTGCCCTTTCATTCGTCTGACGAACGCCCACCGAACCTCGATACGACGACGAAAATCCTATGCGGAACTATTACTGAAAAGAAGTAAGAAGGAGATCAGTATAGCTTTCGGTTACATAACGAGACACATATCACTGCGATGTCATTTTTGAGTAGTAGGTGTAGCAAGTGATTGCATGTGCCCAGCTTTTGCAGCTAACAGACACCGACACTAAGATGGAGGCACAATACCAAGCATGAACCATTCTTGGGTGAAGTATGGAGAAATTTGCACAAATGCTTTCTATTAATGTAGGTCGGTTGAGGCCCATTTACCAAATCGCTTCATGTTTTGATAAAGCTAGCATATAAACCGATCACCTGATTTGGCTCCTTGAGCTTCTAGAGAGCGCAATTCTTATCGGATTTGGCAGACACTATTGCCATAGAGGAAGTGCGATGGCTCGGGAAGGGTTGCACAACAACAGTGGTGCGCTATATTATAACTGGCTTGAGACAAGACATGAATTCGGCTGTGGATTTGCCGTTAGTTGGAGAATGAAACACCTTGTCTCCTGGATTAGTCTGGTGGATGAGAGGCTATCCACATTAAGGCCAAATTCTTCAACATCAGCCTTATTTGGGCCCATTCCCCGACGGAAGACAAGGACGAACAAACCAAGTATATCTTCTACGAAAGTCAAAAATGCAAATGCAAATTTTGCCCATGAACATTCCACTAAGAAACAGAGTCAAACTTTTCACCTATCAATGAGTGCAGTCCGATTGAAGTTTAAGCTCAATGATAAGGGGCCTCTTTTTATAGCCGAGTCCGAACGGCGTGCCGCAGTGCGACACCTCTTTGGAGAGAAGTTTTACATGGCATATTTCCTCACAAATGTTGCCAGCATTAGGAGGGGAAAGCCACCGCTGAAAATTTTTTCTGATGGATTGAACCCAGGCGTTCAGCGTCATAGGCGGACATGATAACCTCTGCGCTACGGTGGCCTCCTACGAGAGTCTGCTGTTTTTCCCATGATATTAAACCCGTTCTGAATGATTTTAACGCGAAAAGAGGGAAGAAAAATATATCTCTGGCCCAACAGTCGGAATATTTAGTCTACACGAAGAAACATACGACAATGGATTGGACTTCGCCATGGCAAAGATCATGGTAGTAAGCAGCATTTGATTATAACATCGAATGAGTCACACGGCCATATAGCTGCCACCCAATCAAAACACGAGAGACCAAATATTGGGTTGCCCAAAAAGTAATTGCGGGTTTTTCATATAGTCGGCGTTGACAAATTTTTTCACAGCCTGTGGCTCTGTATTTGTATTCTGTCAGTTACCAGCTGTTACTTTTAGCTTGCTTTAGAAAAAAAGTGTAAAAAAGTATATTTGATTAAAGTTTATTCTAAGTTTTATTAAAAATGCATTTACTTTCTTTTACTTTTTTGGGCAACCCAATAGAAAGATGTAAGGTACTCAACCAGCGTGTAAGATCGATAGATCCGAGAGGTGAACATGGATTCGGATCATTGCCTTGTTGCAGCAAAGGTTTGCTTCCGTCATAGTATGGCGAGTAACGTACGATCTGTTTACCTCCTAGTCAGAATGAGGTAGTAGCTGTGACCTGACTGAAGAACAACAAGGCGGCAGGAGCCAACGGGTTACCTCAAGAACTATTTAAGACCAGAGGCGACAAGCTTATTAGGCGTATGCATCAACATGTCTGCGCGATCTGGCTAGAAGAACGCATACCCGATGATTAGAACCTCAGCATACTATGTCCCGTACACAAGAAAGGAGACAAGACGGAATGTGACAACTTCATCGCATACAAGATACTCTCGAGCGTACTGTGTGAAAGATTAAAATCTAAAGTCAATGAGATAACCGGGCCCCATCAATGCGGCCTTAGACCTGCCCAAGTCCACCTCTCAACAGACGGTGATCACACAATACAAGACAATGATACTACCCGTGTTGTTATATGATTCCGAGGTATGGGTACTTGTGAAAGCAGTAGAGGCAGTGCTTGGAGTGTTTGAGAGAAAGATTCTTCGTAAAATATATGGACCAATTTGCCTTAATGGTGGATATAGGAATCGTATGAACCACGAACTATATGACGACGATGGCAAAGTTAAACGCATCAAAATACAACAGTTGCGGTTGGCTAGGTCATGTTGTCATAATGGATAAAGAAGCTGCAGCAAATAAATCTTTTGAAGGCGATCACAGTGGTACATGCAAACCGGTACGACCAAAAGCCTGATGGAAAGATCAAGTGGTAGTGGAGGCACCTCGAAACTTGGTGTCATAGATTTTAGAATGTGCACAGAAGATCGAGTCGCTGGAAACGCTTTCCCATGCTCGGCCAATGTTATATCTATTTATATTCGAACCGATTTCTGTTAAATTCACCAGTAGTATACAAATTTATAAGAAAAGCCCTTGTGCAAAATTTCGTGAGAATCATTCGATCGCTATTGTGATTTCGACAGACGGACGGACTAACGGACACGGCTTGATCAGTTCAGAATGTCGAGACGATCAAGAATATATAAATGTTATGGGGTCCTAGATTTCGAGGTGTTACAAGCGGAATGACTAGGTTAGTATACCCCCATCCTATGGTGGTGGGTATGTAAATAGAACTATGCAAAATGTTATCTCAATATCTGAATATTTAAGGCTGTGTCGTGGTTACAACCGATTGCCTGACAGATGGACGGACGGACAGGCAGCCATCGCTAAAAGGTGTCTTATATACGGCCTTTGTAGGTTCGGAATATACCTTCTGTCTTATGGTAGGTGCCATAAAATTAAAATTCGTATGTGATAAACAACTACAAATGAAGCATCTGACGTATATTTCTTTAATTAGCACCCATGATTGGCTTAGGCTATTGGGTTAATCCAAAACAACCTGGAGAATGACATCTAGAAAAGCTGTGTAGGAGTTGGAAAAGAACTAAGCAAGACCGTATTAGTACATTTTGAACATTTCACTGCCTTAGCTAGAGATATAAGAAAGTCAGTTGATATAAAAAATCCATTGACTTTAGACAACATTTGCTATTAAATGTTAGCAAATACTTTTGATTTCCTTAAAATGATTCCATTTAAATTCCTCCAATAGCTAATAAACAAAAAATTTATGTAATTGGATATATGTATGTAATATGAAAAATATTGATTCCATAAAAATGCCATTAACTTTGTCATTACTGAAACGTGTATATTTATGACGCTTTGCTGCGTATTTCCACATTTTGTACAAGGCTGTTTCATCATAATTTTCCCATCATGATGTGCAAAAATTGCTCATAGCAAACATGCGAAAATGACTTTCAAATATGTAATTAAATTCCTTCCTTCCTCCTTCTTTTTTATGTTTTGTTCACTCTCGGGTGCCCATGAAAAGCAATTTTGTTTAAACACTCGAATCTAATCTTTAAAATGTGTTTGAATAAATTCAATTTCAACGAAAATAAAGCTCAAAGATCAAACTGTAGCCGTAATGACTTATCGAACGAAAGAGGAAAAAAACAAAATTAAATTTCTCTCACCCTCTGTGGGTGGATTGGCTTTGGGAAATGGGGAGTAGGTGTAGAACCGAGAGACCCATTTTCGCACTACTAACCGAAAAAACGTTTTGCGATTAGGTTTAATACTTATAGCCGGTCATGTTGTGCACGCACAAGTATGGGTGTATTATACAGGCGAAAATAGAAAACTAAGGCAACAAAAACATTGGGGAAAAAAAATCCTTGTCTTCATGCGGGGTTAGAAGGTCGAGCAATAAGGGCTTCCGCTTTAAACCTTAGCCATAGACCAGAAAGCACAAGGGCAAGTTTAGCAAAATGTCTAAACAACCAAATTGAATGAGCAACAAAGCACAATAACAACAAAAACACTTACGCCAACGCAACGCAAGTGTGAAGAATGGAAATTGAAGAGAAAACAACATTTAAAAGCAACAAAATCCCGCAGTGTTAGCCGGAAATCATGGGCGATTTAAATGTGTAAAGAAAGAATGAGAAGGAGAAAAAAACCAAATAAATCCGACGGCATATCTGGTTCCTGCGGAAAGTTTGATAGCGCTGACATTGAATTGGAAATCGAGGTCAGAACAGTGTTTCGGAGAGGCACACTTTGAAAATACGACCAACCAATGGACAATTCTTTATTTGAACCGTTAAGTGCAGCGGACGTTTTGTTATATCGTTCCACAAGAATTTTCTGTAACTGGTAATAGGCAATAGCTATTTTCGGAACAACTTCTATGTCACTCAAGGATAGCTACGATAGTGTTATCCATTACGCGCTTGATGATTAGCGTCTGTTTGCAGCGGAGGGACAGATCTAAAGCCTGGGAGTAGTCTTAGAATGGACTTCAAAGATCCAACAGCTGCGGTGGAGGTATCAGCCGGTAGCAAGTTATCTGCAACTGAGACCTCGACTGATGGAATGGCTGTTCCAGGATCCATTAGCGGATGGATGACTGGTCACCAGGGGCTTTTGACGAAGACACCTGGTTGAGTCTTAAGGACAATGCCGAACCTATTCTATCTTCGAATGCCTATAACTTTACTCTGGCAAATCAATACGAACTTTAAGAGTTAAAAATGCAAATTTTTCCTATATACATTTCATTACGGAATAGGTACACACTTCTCACACATCAATGAGACTGTCCGATTCAAGTTTATTAAGCTTAATGATAAGCAACCTCCTTCTTATAGTCGAGTCCGAACGGCGTGACGCAGTGCGACAACTTTTTGTGGAGAAGTTTTTACATGGCTGCCATACCAAATGGTACAGTACCTCCCAAATGTCGCCAGCATTAGAAGAGGATAACCACCGCTGACAATTTTCATGATGTTCTCGCCAGGATTCAAACCCAGGCGTTCAGCGTCATAGGCGGACATGCTAACCTCTGCGCTACGGTGGCCTCTTTAAGACGTGGGAGTAATAAAAGGCACATCGCTCTCAGGTTTATTGAGAGGCTTGGTGCGAATGATCCTAAGACTCTCACCGATAAGAAGAGAGACTCCCTTAGTTCGCCTCGGAGAACCTTTATCGCTGGGGACAGTTGGTGATGAGGGACAATTGGAGTGCTATAGTCAGTGGACTGTCGTCTGCATACTCCTACATCCTTGTGGAATTGCCTGGGCCTCCTCCAGTTTGCGATGAAGCAGACTGGTATAGAGGCCGCCACAAATTAATTGCATTCGGGGATCAATGTTCAATTGAAAAAGATTGGTGAATTCTGGCCAGGCGCAGCACTGGAAAGAGTCTAGATGGAATATATTCCTTCTCGACTAATGGCACACACATGGATACCAAGGTTTCCCTTAGATCCTAAATCCAAACTTAGGAGACTAAGGGGCTGTAATTCTCATCTTTCAACCACTTACTGGAAGATTAGTAGTCTGGATGAGGTTTATTGTGACAGGGAGCATACAATATTCGTATTAAACTCCGGCAGTCTCGCAGACCTCAACAAGTCTAAAAGTGGTCTATGCTTCTGATTCAACGAGATGAAACTGAAGGTCTGTAGATGCGGTAGGGTTGGGGAATCAGGAGACGATATATTAGTGTTTCTGAACACTTGTTTGAGGAACTATCGACCACATCTCTAAAGCGGATTGCAGGAGACTGAAAAACCCCAGCCACGATCGGAACAGGAGACGAAGGCGTCAAAACAGGACCCGAAAACCACTGTGTGGGTGGGTCACCCGTTTGGAATGGGCTCAAGGTCTACGCCAGCGGGAAAGGACAGAAGCTAGTGACGCATCTAAGGAGAAATCGTCCTTACCCTAAGTGTTCGGTGTTCTGAGGAAAAGTGATTCCACTGCATTCTCAATAGCCACGGGATCATCATGGCAAATTCGATCAAAATACCACTATGCATTGGCGGCCACCGTAGCGCAGAGGTTAACATGTCCGCCTATGACGCTGAATGCCTGGGTTCGAATCCTGGCAGGAACATCAGAAAATTTTTCAGCGGTGGTTCTCCCCTCCTAATGCTGGCGACCTTTGTGAGATACTTTGCTATGAAAAAACTTTTCCCCAAGAGGTGTCGCTCTGGGGCATGCCATTCGGACTCGGCTATAAAAAGGAGATCCCTTATCATTGAGCTTAAAATTGAATCGGACAGCACTCATTGATTTTTAAAAAGTTTGTCCCAGTTCTTTAATGGAATGTTCATGGGCAAATTTGCATTTTGCATCTGAATCGGAACCGGTTTTTTTCAATCAGATCGTTGGAAAATTTTTGCTACTATGGCAATATAAGTGCAGCTATGTCCAAATCTGAACCGAATTTGATCAAATCTTTCAGATATTAGGATCAGTAACAAAACAATCCGTTCCAAATTTTGAGCAGATCGGTTGAAAATTTTAGTTACAACGGCCATTTAAGTGCAAATCGGGCGATACAGATATATGAGAGCGATATGTAAATATGTTCCGATTTTTACCAAAATCAATAGCGTTTGTCCTTGGATCAAAAAAGTGGCACGTGCAAAATTTTGTGACGATTGGACAACAAATATAGCCTTGATTACAAGAATACAATACTCACAGAGGGACAGACGGACTTGGCTAAAGCGAATCAGATAGTGATTATGGGTAGATCGGTATACTTTTCAATGTGTCTAGCTCTTCTCCTTCTCAGTATTGCTATCAAATACACAAACTTATAATACCTTGTACCACGGAAGTAGTGTATGGTATAAAAACAACTTGAAAAAATCGGCATTTATGTTGCGTTTGAAATTAAATTTTGTATGAATTTTTTCTGACTAATTATACCCTACACCACCATTGTGGTACAGGGTATTATAAATTTCAATAAGTATACCGATCGGTCTAGAATCACTTCCTGATTCGATTAAACTTTGTCCGTCTGTCGGTCGGTTCGTCCGTCTGTCGCTCAGTCGGTCGGTCCGTCCTTCTGTCTGTGTGTCTGTCTACGTATTCTTATAATCAAGGTAGAGGTTACATTTGTTGTCCGGCTGTCCTAAAATGTTGTACAAGTAACTTTCTTTGTCCAAGGACGAACGCTATTGATTAAAAAAAAAAAAAATCGGCCCAGATTTAGATATAGTTCCCATATATATCTTTCTTCCGATATGCTCTTTTAAAGTTGCCACAATTTTATTTCGACCTTCACGAAATTTGGTGATTTTTTTGACGTCCCAATATGTGTGCAAAATTTTATCAAAATCGATTCAGATTTAGATATACCTCCCATATATAACTTTCATCCGATATGGCATATTAAGGCTGTAGAAGCTACTATTTTGTTCCGATCTTTCCCGTAGCGCAGAGGTTAGCCTATGATGCTGACCGCCTGATTCGAATCCTGGCGAGACCATCAGAATTTTTCAGAAATTTTCAGCGGTGGTTTCTTTGTCAAACCAGCAAATATTAAAGCTTCCAGGAACCGCACAAGGATGTTCGAGAGATCGGCTTATAGAGCTATATCAGCATAGAGACTGATTTGGACCGCAATTTACACTGTTGTTGGAAGTCGTAATAAAATTTCAGCCAAATCGGACAAATATTGCGGCTTGTAAGGACTCAAGAAGTCAAATCGGAAGATCGGTTTATACGGGAGCGATATCAGGTTACAGATCGAATTGGACGGTACTTGGCACAGTTGTTGGAAATCATAACAGAACACTACACACAAAATCTCAGCCAAATCGTACAAATATTGCGGCTTGTAAGGACTCAAGAAATCAAATTGTGAGATCGGTTTATATGGGAGGTATATCAGGTTATAGACCGACTTAGACCGTACTTGGTACAGTTTTTGGAAATCATAACTGAACACCACATACAAAATTCCAGCCAAATCGGACAAAAATTGCGGCTTATAAGGGCTCAAGAAATCAAATTGTGAGATCGGTTTATATGGGAGGTATATCAGGTTATAGACCGACTTAGACCGTACTTGGTACAGTTTTTGGAAATCATAACTGAACACCACATACAAAATTCCAGCCAAATCGGACAAAAATTGCGGCTTATAAGGGCTCAAGAAATCAAATTGTGAGATCGGTTTATATGGGAGGTATATCAGGTTATAGACCGACTTAGACCGTACTTGGTACAGTTTTTGGAAATCATAACTGGACACCACATGCAAGATTCCAGCCAAATCGGACAAAAATTGCGGCTTGTAAGGGCTCAAAAAATCAAATCGTGAGATAGGTTTATATGGGAGCTATACCTAAATCTGAAGTGATATGGCCCATTTGCAATCCCCAATGGCCTACATAAATATTAAGTATCTGTGCTAGTAGCTAGTAGCAGGTTTATCCAAATCTGGACCGATTTGGGCCAAGTTGAAGCAAAATGTCAAAGAGCCTAACACAACTCACTGTCCCAAATTTGGGCGAAATCGAACAATAAATGCGCATTTTATGGCCCCAAAACATTAAATCGAGAGATCGGTCTATATGGCAGCTATATTCAAATCTAGACTGATCTGGGCCAAACTGAAGAAGGATATCGAAGAGCCTAACAAAACTCACTGTCTCAAATTTCAACGATATCGAACAAAAAATGCGCCTTTTATGGCCAAAAACCTAAAACCGAGAGATCGGTATATATGTCAGCTATATCTAAATTCGAACCGATCAAGGCCAAATTGACGACGTATGTTGAAGGGCCTAAGACAATTAACTGTCCGCAACTCATTGTCCCAAATTTCATTAAAATCGGATAATAAATGCGGCCTAAGACCCTAAATCGAAGGATCGGTATATATGGCAGCTATATCCAAATCTGGACCGATCTGAGCCAAATTAACGAAGGATGTTGAAGGGCCTAATACAACAAATTGTCCCCAATTTCATCAAAATCGGATAATAAATGTGGCTTTTATGGTCCTAAGACCCTTAATCGGATGAGGTCTATATGGCAGCTATATCCAGATATAGTCCGATATAGCCCATCTTCGAACTTAACCTGCTTATGGATCCAAAATGCATCTGTGCAAAGTTTCAGCTCAATATCTCTATTTTTAAACACTATAGCATGATTTCAACAGACAGAGCCGGACATGTCTAGATCGTCTTAGATTTTTACGCTGATCAAGACTGTAGCGTGACTTCAACAGACAGACGGACGGACATGGCTACATGGTCTTAGATTTTTAAGGTGAGAATATATATACTTTATAGGGCCGGAAATGGATATTTCGATGTGTTGCAAACAGAATGACAAAATGAATATACCCCCATCCTTCGGTGGTGGGTATAAGAACACAAAATTGTTATAAAACTTTGGGGTCAAATACCCGTGGGGGACGTCCTATTCCAAAACCCACCAAAACGGTCATGTTAACCCATTGCGACAATAGGGTCCCAATCCCATGAAAGTTTGTTATCTATTCAAAGTTAGGTCGCCCCAATCCAAAATTATGCACCAAATGGTTGTGTATACCAAAGGGGACAATATGGGATTCTAATAAAAGTTATTTGAGAGTTAAATACCATGACAAAAGAGGCCGAAAACACTTTTGGGTATAGGGAAGCTCACAGGGCCAGCTAGTTTATAATACAGGGCAATCTTTTAGCTATTATATTTAAGGCAACACTGGTTTAAACAGCTCACCCACGTTTCGTGTTTTGTTTCGCTGTCAAAGGTCTTCAGTTTGGTCCATAATTTAACCATGAATCATCTTACAAACGCACAACGCTTGCAAATTATTGAATTTTATTATCAAAATGCGTGCTCTGTTAAAAAAGGTTATCGCGCACTTCCTCCATTCAGCGACGAAGCTCATTTTTGGCTCATCGGGTACGTAAAAAGCAGAATTCTCAATTTTGGAATGAAGATCTGCCAGAAGTATTGCAAGAGCTACCAATTCATTCAGAAAGGGTCATAGTTTGGTGCGGTCCATGGGCTGGTGGCATCATTAGACCGTACTTCTTCAAAGATAATGCGAATCCTACCGTAGCTGTTAATGGTGAGAGCTACCTTGAGATGATATCCTACTTTTTTTGGCCAAAATTCAAGAGCATGACATGTGCTTTCAACATGACGGTGCCACATACCACACAGCATGCGTAACAATGGACTTATTTAGAGACAAGTTCGGTGAATATTTTATTTTATTTCACGTTCGCGAACGGTCAATTGGCCGCCTAGATGGTGCGACTTAACGCCTTTAGACTATTTCTTATGGGGCTATGGTAAAGCACATGTTAACACAGACAAGCACGCTTCAATTGACGAGGTGGAAGACAACATTGATGCATTTATTCGTGAGAAACCGGCCGAAATGTTGGAAAGAGAATGCCAAAATTGGACTAAGCGGATAGACCTTTTGAGACGAAGTCACGGCCAACATTTGCATGAAATAATCTTCAAACATTTAATTATATGGACCGTACTATCGATTCAAATGAATATTTCACGCATTTTTCTGAATTTTTGTGTTTTTGAAAAATAAAAGCTTTCCTATAGCTCTTAAAAAATCTCCCTTTATATTCAAAAAAACAATTCAATACTATAGATAGTAGTTAAGAAGGAAAATATTGGAAATCGAATGTAGCGAATAACGATAGCTTCTCAGCTCTAGCACACGGACATCGTTAAAGCGCCTTAAATTATTATTCAATGTGTTGCAAACGAAATTACCCATCCTATGGTGTTCCTATGGGAAACAAAAAAACAAAAACAAAAACAAAAATGTAATAAACATATTCTAAACAAAATTATTCAAATGGTTATTTCCCAAATGTTTTAAAATGTTGTCTCCAAAGGCAGATTATGTAACACTCTCTTGGGAAGGCAACAAAGAGCGAGCCTACAAAAAATGAAGTCATTATGTTAATGTGCTACGCAATGAGCAATATGGTGTTTTTGTTGTTGCTATTGTTGTTTTGCTGTGGTTGAGATAAGCAAATAATAATAATAATGTGCTCCACCATTATCATAGACCGACTTATTACACCACACCCGGGAAACCATATACACACACACACGCACTTGAACACTTAAAACGCGAAAAAAGCCTAAAATGAAAATCATGTTTGAGTTTTTTTTTATAACTGAAAACGAGAAAAACACAACACCAACGATGGCTGCCATCGTGATTATCAATGCGAAAAAAGCAAGAGAGAAAGACAGACAGATAGGCAGCCAGTGCAAAGTATTACAAAATAAAGTCCTCTAAAGGACTGCAAGGATTCCCTTGCACCAACACAAATGTACAATGATTTTAACACTTCCCTTTCTCTCTCTCTCTCTCCCTCTAAAACGCCCAAGCCTGAGGTGATATAGAACCCCTCTATCTGAAGGAATTCAGCTGAAAGATTTGTGACAGATCAAATGAAATGTAGCACAGGCAACGAATTCCTAAGAAAAAAACAAGAAATAGCTGGCAAAAAAGAACAAGAAAAGCAATTTAAAACAGGCGGGCAACAGGAGGCCTGCAGCTTAAAGAAATGTGTTACGAAGGATTCATGAAGAGGGATTAAAACTGGTGGACAATAACCAGTTTAGGCTGGTTTGACCTGTCTAAAGGAAACACTTGGTTTGATTTATTAACAATCGTACGATGGGGGGATGTCCTTTTTTTTAATTCCTTGTCTCAGGGCCTAAAACTATAAGGCCATGCATTCTAGATTATGCTCGAAAAGTATTTTGAACAATCTTTTAATGTTTCTTTTGAGAAGGGATTTGAAGTTGTCTGTTATGTACAACATTATCTATAGTTCTTAAATAATTCAATGCAAATATCTTCTGAAGAACGATTTCTAGATGTTTTCGTCTTCGTCCCAGGCTTGAAATGTCAGGTAATCATGCCTTCATCTATGACTAACCTCTGCGACACTATGGCCTTCACTGGTTTCAAAAATCAACTTCACTACAGCGCAAATTTCCAAATACCATCTCGCAGCAACCTCAATAAAAATCAGTAAGGAAGGGCAAAATTCGGTCAGTGCCGACTGTATTATACCCTACTCCTTACTCCTCAACATTATGGGAGCTATAACCAAATCTGAACCGATTTCAAGAAATCTTCTCAGATATTGTGGTAGTCGTCGAGAAAGGTGTTGTACAAAATTTTGGGAAGATTGGTCAACAAATGCGCTTCAATGGCTAAAGGAGTGAAAATCGGACTATATATATATATATATATATATATATATATATATATATATATATATATATATATATATATATATATATATATATATATATATATATATATATATATATATATATATATATATATATATATATATATATATATATATATATATATATATATATATATATATATATATATATATGAGAGCTATATATAAATCTGAACCGATTTCTATGAAATTCACCAGTAATGTCGAGAGTCATAAAAAATTCCTTCCTACCAAATTTCGAGAGAATCGGTTAGCAAATGACCTTTTTATTGGATTATTACTGCAAATCGGACGAACATATATATGGGAGCTATATACAAATCTGAACCGATTTTTTCCAATTTCAATAGGCTTAGTCTCTAGACCAAAAAACATGCCTGTACCAAATTTGAAGACGATCGGATGAAAATTGCGACCTGTAGTTTGTACACAAATTAACATGGACAGGCAGACAGACGGACAGACAGACGGACATCGAAATCGAATCAGAAAGTGATTCTAAGTCGTTCGGTATACTATCAATGGGTCTATCTCTCTTCCTTTTGGGTGTTACAAACAAATGCACTATGTTATAATACCCTATACCACAGTAGTGGTGTAGGGTATAAAAACAAAAATCATCCCATCATTGCAATGCCACCAACGAGCAAGGGATTTATTGAAAATGACCGATGATGTAGATAGAAACAGTAAAAGTTGAAACTCACTAAATTATTTTCATATTACTTTTTCTTCTGGTTTTTGCTTGGACTCTTATTTTCTCATTTATAGCATCATTTTGGCTTAGAGATATCCGTTTGGATTACACAAAGTCATTTGAGGGTGGCAAGAGATTTCTTCCAGTGAATACACCAAGACAGATTGCGTTTGCCTCCGAGTGCCATAATGTTTTACATTCAAGGCTACAATTGATAGGAGTATGGAAATTGAATTGAAGCAAAATAATCTGCCGAAATTTTATTTCTGTATTTCTACAATACCAAAAACATTGCATGTAGCATGAAAATGATTTTCCAAAACCCAACTAAATTTGTCGAGAAGAAAAAATAGATAAAACGACATCTGTTTTTCTTTTATTGTTATCAACTTTTGAGAAAATCTGAAGTAGGGAAACTTTGTAATAAATCTGAGTTGAAGCTTTGCGTGTATTACTTTGGCAGAATGGTTTATATGGGAGATATAGCAGGTAATGAACAGATGAGTATCAAATTGGAAAGAGGTTATAAAAAAATCAACGCAAATTATCAGGCAAATCGGATAAGAATTGAGCCCTCTATATACTCGATAAGTATCATCGGGAGATCGGTTTATATGGGAACTATGTTTACATATGGACCGATTTAGCACATTTAGAAGAAGTATTAATGCAATATTTCGAGAGGCTCTCTTCACTCGCTCGAAAGCTAGTGTTTTTTTGTCAGACAAACGGACGAATGGACGGACTTGAATGCACAAACGGATGAACAGACGGACGGACAGGGCTAGATCCACAAGAAATGATATGATGATATCAGATCAAAGGCGCTATAACGTACATATATTCTTGATCGTGGAGTTGGGGATTCATCAATTGTTAGTGAACACTTGTCTGGAACTATCGACCACAGGTCGGTGCAGGTACTGGATGTTTTCTTTGGTTAAATTCTGGTCATGGTTAAATTCAATTTAGCTTTGGGGAAAAACTGCAGAAGTAGTTCCTCTGCTAAACAGAAAAAAGGAAAAGAAAGTGAAAACTGCGGGAGCCTATTATGTCTATATCATAATGGTCAAACGGATCACGATGGCTCTAAGTGACTCGCTTGGATATAAGACATGCTGGCATAGCATGTCCTATATCCAAGCCAAGGGGCAAACAGCTATAGCTATGGTGGATCGCAGAACTGGTTGGTTTAAAGAAGGGCTGCAGAAAACTCTTCAACACTGCGAAAGCCACATGCCACACAACGCCTATAAGGCTGAACTAAAAAAAGATAATGGCGAGCGAAGAAATACTCAGAAAAAAGCCAGGGTGGAATTCTGCAGCTCTGCGGAGGATACATGTGAGGCCCTCAAGGCTAAGGAAGATTCAGTCCTCGAGACTTATTAAGGTGGGGTATATTCAGAAGTCAGTGAATGTATGGACAATGTATAGTGGAGAAACTCTAGACGTTGATCCGATATGCATTGTTGCTGATGACGTGGCTTTGCGGTTAGGGGAAAATTTCCCAGCA
Source organism: Stomoxys calcitrans (assembly GCF_963082655.1). NCBI lineage: Eukaryota > Metazoa > Arthropoda > Insecta > Diptera > Muscidae > Stomoxys > Stomoxys calcitrans. The sequence continues at coordinate 113,743,379 of NC_081555.1, read as the reverse complement.
CTTTTGGAGATATACTTCAGAAAGGTCTATGTGGAATAGTGAAGTGGGCTTCCTAAAGTGTTCTTGGTGTAAATCCGTGCAAGATAGAAGTAGTTCTTTTCAGAATGAGATTCAAATTACCTACAGTGGCACCTGTATCCTTAAGGGGAGAGAACAATCCATTTACTGGAAGCGAAATTGAACTTCAAATACAACATTTTGAAAAGGGCAAGACAGCCAACTCTTGCCCGATGCACCTGCATGAGAGCCATTGGCAAAAGTTGGGGGGTTTAGACCGCGTGTCATGCACTGGGTATATACTTCAGTTAACAGATCTATAATGCTAAACAGTGTTGTGATGCGGTGGACTTCAAAAATCCATCTACTGTTCAATACTGAGCCGAATCCAGAGGATCCCTTATTTGTCCATCACAGCCGCACTGAGATCGAAGACACCATCTGATGCACTGAATTATATGCTTCACCTAAAGCCTTTGGGCATTGTGGCTATTTCAATTTCTGGGACCACTATTCTGAGGCTAAGGAAGTTTCTCTTTGGTGATGTGTTGACTGCGAAAACTATGTTATCCTTGAGGCAAAGTCTAATATTCCAGGCAGTGTGGATTACTCATTTCTTGAGAACTGTAGTTCTTTTCTTGATGGAACTGATTGGAACTGCAATATCCCTGGTAATAGAATTTCCATAGACGGATGGTTGTAAACCAGACGACCAGGTGGGCTAAAGCGTGTACTCTGACGAACTTGGACTACTTATATCGAAAAGGTTGGAGAACGTATTTCTGAACACAAAAACCGTCCTCGACTGTCGCAGATCTCTCAATAAGATGGCTGAACAGCTCAAAATTCACCTGTTCTGGGTGCCGGGCCACAGAGATATCCCAGGGAATTGTAAAGCGGACGAGTTTGCGAAACTAGGAACTACCCTACACATTCTAAGTATGCTGGAATCTGTGGGTATGCCTCTAGCGAAGGACAACGAATGATAGATGGTCACAAAGAGGGTGCTGTGAGCATTCCAAAACTATGTGGCCTAATCTGGACGTAAAGAGTTCTACCGCTTTGCTGTCATTGGCTAGAACAGACGTCTCAGTCATTGTGTCCGTCATGACAGGTCACTGCCATGTAATCGGAAAACATGCTGAGAGACTAAAGGTTGCCAGTAACGACTTTTGCAGAAGCTGTGAGGACATCGAAGAAAAAGAGACTATAGAACACATTCTGTGCTTGTGTGTCCGCATTGGCAGTCAGGAGGAGTTTCACTTTAGGTTCTTATTTCGTTGAGAACCCGTCGCATTTAGCGGATGTGAACATTCGCAAGTTGTTGGGCTTTTTAAAGCGATCTCGATGGTTCAACGATAGGGACTAGAAGGAACCTTCTTCTGTTCCTGTGATATCACAGTGGACGAAAACGTCTAAGTGAGTCCGATGATGGCAGACTGCCACTAAAACCTGATCTAACCATCATAAAACTTGGTCGGGGCGCGGGATGACTATGAGCATCACAGCGTTTGGAACCCCAAGCTCCGATTTGTGTGATGTTCATTGTCATCACAAGAAGCTCAGCTGAGGGCTGCCGGTCGCTTCTACATGGTTGGGGATAGTGGAATGCTTCCAGTAGGAAGTAGCTGCAATTGCAGTCGCAGACAATCAGCGATATCGAAAGGAGAGTCTCAGTGAGATGCCGGACGGCACCCCCTGTTGTACTGAGTGTCTGTGATACTCGTTATGACGAGGCAAATTATTGGAGCTTTTAAATAACCAATGGCCATAACGTTCCGGCAGCGATGGGACCTATGTGCCGAAATGAGCTTGCTCACGTATGGAGATTGACAAAGATTGCTACCTCCACATACATTTGTGGCTACAGCAACAACAACAACAACAAAATCGGTTGAGATTTAGGTAAACTTTTAATATGTTGCACAATGTCTTCTATTGCTTCTAATGTGTGCCAATTTTAGTTGAAATCAGTTCAGATTTAGATATGGCTCCCATTTATATTTGTCAACCAATCTTCATGAAGTACTCATAGATACAAGGCTCCTGCACAAGTTTCCTACCCCTTCTAGATCGGTCAATTATCAATTTGTCATAAAGATATCAAACTGCAATCAACATTTGTGTTTTCCGGAAGCCTTTTAATGTCTTGGAAAAAGTCGAGTCTATATCTAAGGTCGGAATATCAACAAAAGTTTCAATTCGTTTATATCACCATGGCAATTAGAGTTTGCCTTGAATTTTTCAATTCACATATCTTTTATAACCCTCTTCTTTCCTTTCGGGTCTAACGTCGAATAATATTTGGATTAATAACATCGTAATTTTGCATCACTAAAGAGTGCATTAACTTTATTTCTTGCTGTGCGTAATTCCTTATGAAGTTCAGGCGTTTTAAAACGTTTCCATCTGGAGTAGGCTAGGTCCCTGTTACGAATAAAATTCCTTATAGTGGAATTAAACCAAGGCTTAGTATGCAATTTCTTCATCTTAGTACGAATAGGGCCCGATTAAGGTCATAAATCTCATTCCGAAAGGCTTTCTGAATCCTTTGTAATGCACCGTGGTACAGGGTATTATAACTTAGTGAATTAGCTTGTAACACCCAGAAGAAAGAGAGCTAGACCCATTGATAAGTATACCGATTGACTCAAAATCATTTTCTGATTCGATTTAGCTATGCCCGTCTGCCTCTCCGCCCATCCATCCGACTATCTGTCCAATACGAAATTTTCAGCCGATCGTCTTCAAATTTGGAACGGCCATAGAGACGAACCCTATTGAAAATGGAAAAAAATCGGTTCAGATTTGGATATAGCTCCCATATATATGTTCGTCCGATTTGGACCAATACTGCAATGGTATCATCATTTGTGATATAGCTCCCATATATATATATATATATCTATCGCCCGATTTCTACTTCTAGAGTTTTTGCAGGCGTATGTGTCAACCGATCTTCTGAAATCTTTGTATTAGGCTTTCTTCTATGACTACCGCAAAACTTGCGGATTTTGGCCGAAGTTTTTTCAGATTTGGATATAGCTCTCATATTAGTCCGATTTGGATTAATATTGCAATAACGTGGTCATTTGTTAACCGATTCACACGAAATTTGGCACAAGGGATTCCCTTATGACTCCTAAAATTGCTGTTGTATTTAATCGAAATCGGTTCATATTCAGATATAACCCCCATATATATGTATCATCCGATTTTCACTTTTTTCTACACATTTTGCACAATATCTTTTTCGATGCTTTTAACTATGTATGCCTATTTTGGTTAAAATCTGTTAAGATTTAGATATAGTTCTCATATATATTTTCGTCCGATTTTTACTAATATTGCAATAATTTGGTCATTTATTAAGTGATCCTCACAAAATTTGTCACTAAGTTTTCGCTGATGACTTTTCTGTTCCCTGGTAAATTTCATAGAAATATGTTCAGATTAAGGTATAGCTCCCATATGTATGTATCTCCCGATTTTAACTTTTAAGCCCTTTGCTTATTCATTTATCAACCGATCTTGTGAATATTTTGCACTAAGGTTTTTTCTACAACTCCCACAACAATATGTCGGGATTTTGGTCGAAATTCTACATTTCAAATTTAAGCAAAATTTAATTTGGACGACTTATCTCCTTCATAGCCAATGTGGTGTAGAGTATCAAAAGGACGGCTTCATCCGACTCAAGCCCGTCTTTACTTGCCTCTAGTTTTGGCTTCTTTCTACCATTTGTCGTTTAAGGGTTCAACATAACCACCCATACTAAAGGGGTACCATTGGTGCGTATGATTGTCAGGAAAGCACATGTAATACGTATACGCAGTGTGGTACTCATAAAGTGAATTGTTATTGAAATTCGGTTGACATGGAGAATATCATTGTTTTCTTTACAATGTCTGGCATTTAAATACAATTTATTAGAAAAATTAATTGGTATTTCAAATATTTAATTATGAATTTTATTGTATTTTGTTTTTGTTGGTATTAATTTTGTTAATTTACTCTTACCCTCGTATACTAATATAGCTTACATAAGGCCAATAACAAGACTTTACCTGAAAAGAAATATTTAAGAAAGAAATATTTTAATTTTGTTGTATTGCTCATCTGCAAATATATAGTTTGACTTTGAACCCTATTATTTATTATCCAATAATTTGTATTAACTTAAAATTGTCTAAAGAAAGATCTTATTAAAAATAAACTTATCGTCTATACTGTAAAGGCAAAGTTTACGCTGCTTCTAGCTAAAGTTTTTGTAATCTACAAACTTTATCATTTGCTTACTCATGATGACCCAGTTCATCGATTTTTATTGCCAACTAAAAGAATAAAGACATTTTTAAAAAGTTTCTATTTTTATATTTCAAATTTCTTGTACGCAAAAAAGTGAAATGATTGTTTTGCCTCCACCTTTTCACATTTTATATTCTGAAAACCCTCGCCAATGCTGAAACATAGTGTGGCTCTCAAAATTATGACGAAACTTTTTTACACAATGCATAACCTCTACCATACCGTTATGGTAATGGTTTTCATTTCGATCCCTTACTCTTGACACACCATCTTCATTATGTAATTTTAGAAAAATTTTAGACACACACAGACATACAAACACTAAGGCCATAATGGCAACGCGAGCAGCAATAGAAATTGAGAATGGTTGTAATGTTAAGTACTTAAGTTATTTTCTCTGTACTCAGGAGAGTTGGCGAAATGCGATTGTGGGTAGTGAAACCTCCTACGTCAGTCACAAGCACTGGCACATTTCGTGATGTTCATTCAACACCAGTGATAGGGAGATGTTTTTTCCATTGATGTTGGTCTTGGGGTTACTTTAAAATTGTACAAAAACATAGGAGAAATAGACAAAGCCAGTAGAGGAGAACAATCAGAGCAGTAACGATGGTTGAGACGGGAACCACAATAACGTCAACAACGCCCATCTTATTAGAATAAGTAATGAACAATGCTTGTACAGCGTATAACAATGTTGGACAAATGTTTTTTGGTTCATCCCCAGAATGCATGGGTTGATGAAAGATTCTACAGATGTAAGTACAATTGTAGAATTTAAAATGTTTACCTCTTAGTTTTAAATGGATATTTAAGAAAAGATGACGTCATGTCGGTTAAACAAAAATAAAACAGTCATAAATATTTAAAGGTTTAGGGAAAATCGATATCTTACCTAAGTTAGAGGATGGGGAGTGAAAATATCACAAATATAATAAACTCTCTTACGACATCCAATGGAACACATGAAAAGTAGTATGAAATCTTTTGTACTTAAAGTTTTTTATTAATGAAAACTTTGTATGTGAAATGACGACTGCAGATGAGAGGGAATACCTATTAGAAATATTGCTTTCTCTTGATGGACAGTTTTTTTGATTAAATAATGGTGCAGTACTGGGACACAACCTCACAAAATAGAAATGTAGATCAATCTAATCAATATTGTACTTCAATTGAAGGTAATTAAGCGTAGAGTACGAGTTTGGCCTGGTTATTTATACGGTTAGTGAAATACTGATGATGGCTTTTACAAATAAGAGGAAATTAAGGGTATAGAAAGAATCTGGCATGTAAATTTGGCGCAAATTATGAGACATGAGACTTCGATAAAAACGTTTGAAATTCAATTAGCACATGGAATATGTAGAGATGGGAATCTGACAGGTAAATTCCCAATACTAGGGTATTTATTGGGTATTTACCCAATGGGTACCCTTTTAGTAACTGAAAACATATTGTCAATTTTTATAATTTCTTTTTCTTTGTGTATAAAACTGATCTTCAGATCTCAAAGTAACACTTCTAATATGGATGAAAATTGGTGGGAGATCAGTCTATATGGCAACTATGTCTAAATATGGTCCGATCTGCACAACATTCAACAGAAAGGTGAAAAGTTTTCATAAAACTGACTGTGCCTAATTTTATCGAAATCGGTTGAATCGGGTGATCGGTCTATATGGCAACTATATCCAAATATAGCCCGAACTGGACTACATCTCACAGGAATGAGAAGTGGTCTACCAAAACGCACTGTGCCAAATTTCATTGAAATCCGATGAAAAATGTTCGTCTTATGGGCTCAAAACTCCATATCGGGAGATCGGTCTATATGGCAGCTATATCCAAATATAGTCCGAACTGGACCACATCTCACAGGAATGGGCAGAGGTCTATCAAAACTCACTGTGCCGAATTTCGTTGAAATCGGATGAAAAATGCTCCTCTTATTGGCTAACACTCTATATCGGGGGATCGGTATATATGACAACTATATCCCAAATTTCATCGAAATCGAATAAAAAATTTACAATTTATAGCCTCAAGACTTTAAGTCGGGAGATCGGTCTATATGGCGGTTATATATAACTATAGTCCGATTTAATGAGATCAGAAGATCAGATGTATTTACAATGAATAGGAATCATGAAAAATCGTTTCAAATGTTTTATATAGCCAAGAAATCTACAAAATTATAAATACCCAGCTTTTGGGTATATATGGGTAAACACCTTGATGTTTTCCCAATTTACCGGGTAAATATCTTTTGGGTTTTTACCCATCGCCCATCTCTAGGAATGCTCTGTTATAAAGGTATCGAATCTGAATAGCGCACTTTCCAGAATGATGGCAAACATAGGCATTCCGAGACAAAGCCGAAGAGTGCTACTCCGCAAGTGTCATAAATTCGTGTCTTCTGTATGGTTACTCCGCTTTGGGAACCGAAGCTAAGACGCCTTCATGATCCCACATGACATCCATAGCTTGACGAAACTATCTCCGAGTGTGCAGTAGCTACAGAACCATCTCAAGCGATGCAGCACACGTGGCAGCAATGATGATCCCCTTGGATATGCTTAATGGGGCACATTACAATATATATATGAGAGTACTCGAACACGGGAGCACGCCAAGAAAGACCATTCGTAGGTCTGAGAGAGAAACAACGATGGAAACTGACAGAGGTGATGGGATGATTAAGGATGTTGAAGGTCATAGGAGGAGCCATTTAACACAATTTCAGCCAAATCGGATAAGAATTGCACCCTCTATAGCCTCAAGAAGTATAATCGAGAGATAATATCAGGTTTTGAACCGATTATAACCATACTTAGCACAGTTGTCGAAAGTCATAACAAAATGCAAATTTTGCCAATGAACATTCCACTAAGGAACAGGGGTAAACTTCTCATTTATCAATAAGTGCAGTCCGATTCAAGTTTAAGCTCAATGATACTAAGCTTCCTTTTTATAGCTGAGTCCGAACGGCGTGCCACAGTGCGACACCTCTTTGGAGAGAAGTTTTACATGGCATAGTACCTCACAAATGTTGCCAGCATTAGGAGATGAAAACCACCGCTGAAATTTTTTCTATACCCTCCACCATAGGATGGGGTATACTAATTTTGTCATTCTGTTTGTAACACCTCGAAATATGCGTCTGAGACTCATAAAGTATATATATTCTTGATCGTCGAAAGCACGCTAACTTTCGAAGGAGTAAAGCTCAAAACACGTAACTGCACTAAGTATGATTGAAATCGATTCATAATCTGGTATAGCTGTCATATAAACCGATCTTGGATCTTGACTTCTTGAACCAAATAGAGCGCGCAATTCTCGTCCGATTTGGCTGAAATTTTGTATGAAGTGTTTTGTTATGACTTCCAATAAATGCGCTTAGTATTCGCAAATCGGAACATAACCTTATATCGCTGCCATATAAATCTAGCGGGCGCAATTCTCATCCGATTTGCAGGAATTTTGTACAACGGCTTTTCTCATGACTTTCAACATACGTGTCTAATATGGTCTGAATAAATAGCTTGATACAGCTCCCTTAAAAACCTAACTCCCGATTTTGCTTCTTGAGCCCCTACGGACTATAGCTTGATATAGCTCCAATAGCAAAACAGTTAATATTCTTTGTTTACCTAAAAAGAGATACCGCGCATAGAACTCGACAAATGCGATCCATGGTGGAGGGTATATAAGATTCGGCCCGGCCAAATCGGGTTAGAGTTGCGCCGTCTAGAGGCTCAAGTAGTCAATATCCAAGATCGGCTTTTACGGTAGCTATATCAAAACATGGACCGGTATGACCCATTTACAATCCCAACCAACCTACAGTGATCCCAACACGGGATAGCTGTGAGCTCCGCACAGGTTGCAACATTGGGGGCCGATCTATGAGGTGTTCATTGCAGTCACAAGGAGCTTAGCTGCGAGCTACACACTACACATCAGCGTGGCCACCTTGTGCCCGTGGCGATCGGTCCTTTGCACTGGAACGAACTTGCCGAGGATCGTCACCTCCATATGAAAATGTCGCTTCAGCAACAATAAGAGCAAAAACAACCTACACTGATATGAGGTATGTCTGCAAAACTTCAAGCGCCCAGTTTCACTCCATCGAAAGTTACCGTGCTTTCCACAGACAGATGGACGGACACGACTAGATCGACTTAAAATGTCATGGCAATCAAAAATATATATACTTTTTGGGGACCAATAGACCAATATTTTGAGTTGTAAATGCGGAATGGTGAAGTTAATATACCCCCATCCTATGGTGTAGGGTATAAAAAGAAAGATTGCGTTGTTGACTAGCTGACAGACAGATGGACATGCAGTGTGACAGTCAGACAGACGGACAAAGAGATGAACAGGCAGACGGACGGACAGAAATACGTGCAGACAGGCGGAAAGAAATCAGATAAACGAATGGACGGAAAGGGCAAAGTCAGCCAATAGATATTCTTAACAATAGGTCTAGCTTGTTGTCCCCTTGGTACTGCCAATGCACAATTTTGCAATGCCATGTACCTTAGTGGTAGTGTGGATCATAAAAATCCAATTCAATGGCGATTTCACTAAGAGCTCCTATTCGAATCATCCCCATATTTCATTATACATTTGATATATTGCTCATCTACCTCTAACGCAACAAAGGGCGAACACCACAAACGCCCTTTGAGATTAATCAATTTTAATGTATGAATGGTAAGGCCCACTTCATTGAAGATTTGTTGTTTGTTATCTGTTGAAAAGTTTTTGGCTAATTTTTCCTAGGAAATATTATTCCATTATTCTCCAAATTTCTTTAGCAACAGCTAATAGTTAAATGAGAGTTGCATGTTGTACATTTAGTACTCCTATTTCACATAATGAAAACACATAAAGTCACAACAAAAGTCCAGTTGAGTTAAACACATTTGCCAAAACCATCCCTATGAAGTGTTACGAAGAAAGAAATCTTTTGTTATTTTCCCCCCCGGATGATTAATGGAAAAAGTTTTTGCCTGCTGTCTTCACAATGTTAAGGAAACAATTCATCTGAAGTGAAATGTGGCTTCCAAGATTCGGGACAAGTCAAAACACATGCATCATAAATAACAATATGAAAGTGTATAAATAATTTTTAATTAGCTACAGCTCAGACTCATGATGGATGATGTAAATCATAAGCCATTTAGAAAGTAATTATGCTACAAGGAAGTTTGCTTACTCTTAAATCTTAGTTTTATTAAATATTGTTTAAGAAAGTAGAAAGATAGGAATTTAATATTGGGATTTAAAATTCTTTAATGAGTTGTTTTATGCTTAAGGTGGTAGGTGGGAAATAATGTAAATTTTAATTTTCCCACGTATATTTTATTGAGGCCACCGTAGCGCAGAGGTGAGCATGTACGCCTATGACGCTGAACGCCTGGGTTTGAATCCAGGCGAGAATCTCTCGCAGAAAATTGTTCAGCTTTATCCCCTCCTAAGGCAGGCGACATTTGTAAGGTACAGTACCATTTGGTAAAAACCACAAAGAGGTGTCGAACTGCGGCACGCCGATCGGACTCGGCATAAAATAGGAGACCCCTTATAATTGATCTTAAACTTGAATCGGACAGCACTAATCGATATGTGGGAAGTTTACCCATGTTCCTTAATGGAATGTTCATGTTCTAATTTGTATATGTTTTTGAGAAACAGCAGGATCCGCACCTGGAATGTCCGCACTCTCACAGAGAAGGTGCAGCATACGCACTGACGGATGTATTAGAGAAGTACAAGCCAAATATTTCCGCCTTACAGGAAATGCGATGGAACTATACTATAGCTGTCATAACACGAGACATGAATTTGGCTGTGGATTTGTGGTCAGTCGGAGACTGAAATACCTTGTCTCCAGCTTTACTCCGGTGGATGAGAGGCTAGCCACAATCCGCATAAAAGCCAAATTCTACAACATCAGCCTTATTTGTGCCCATGTCCCGACGGAAGACGAAGACGAGCAGACCAAGGATATTTTCTATGAGGGCCTAGAGAGAGAATATGACCGCTGCCATGATTTTAAAACCGTTCTAGGAGATTTTAATTTATCTTCGCATTAAAATCTCCCAGGGAAGGAAGACATCTTTGGTCCAATAGTCGGAAAGTTTAGCCTCCACGCGATAATGTCCGGCAATGGGTTGAGGCTGATAGATTTCGCCGCTGCAAAAATCGTGGTTAGTAGCAGCAGATTTCAACATAAAAATATTTACAAAGCAACATGGCTGTCACCCGATCAAAACACGAGGAACCAAATTGATCACATTGTGATAGATGGAAGGCATTCATCCAGCGTGTTATATGTGCGTTCGATCCGCGGAGCGAATATAGATTCGGATCATTACCTTGTTGCAGCAAAGGTTCGCACCCATTTGAACATGGCGAGTTAAGTACGATCAGACACTGCATGGAAGCTGGACATTGAAAAGCTGCAAACACAACAAATGGCAGCGGCATACTCCACTCGACTGACCCAACTGCTTGATGAAAGCACTCCTTGTTCCGATGATATAATGGCGCAGTGGCAAACAATTGCCCACTCAATGGAAAATGCCGCGAAATCCGTACTTGGGTACCGGAAGCCTGCTCCAAGAAACCAATGGAACGACCAAGAGTGTTCAGATGCTACAGAAGCCAAGAATGCGGCATATAGAGAAACGTCTATTCCGCAGAAAGAAAAAGGAAATGGAATGACGTGAGTGCGAGCGAATTGAGATGTACAGGAGTCAGAATGAAGTCCGGAAATTCTATCAAAGAATTAAATATCAAACCGATGGCTTTGGTGCAGGCACATCCTCCTGCAGAGACAAAGAAGGAAATCAGGCAACTGACACATATAACATGCTGAGGATATGGAAAGAACATTTTACCCAACTGCTGGTGTCCGACGATGGCGGCAAAGAGGATACCGCAGAACCAATCCCTGATGGTATAGATTGTCTACCTCCTAGTCAGAATGAGGCCCAAGTAGCAATGACCCGACAGAAGAACAACAAGGCAGCGGGAGCCGACGGTTTACCCGCTGAACTATTTAAGGCCGGAAGCGACACACTGGTAAGGCGTATGCATTAGCTTATCTGCGCAATCTGGCTAGAAGAATGCATACCCAATGATTTGAAAATCTGCATACTATGTCCCGTACACAAGAAAGGAGACAAGACGGAATGTGCCAACTACAGAGGAATTAGTCTCCTCCCCATCGCATACAAGATACTCTCGAGCGTACTGTGTGAAAGATTAAAACCTAAAGTCAATGAGATAATTGGGCCCTATCAATGCGGCTTTAGACCTGGTAAATCCACCCTAGACCAGATATTCACACTGCGCCAAATCCTGGAAAAGAGCCGAGAAGGACAAATCAAAACATAACATCACTTTTTTGGCTACAAAGCCGCCTTCGATACTCCTTTACGTTCAAAGGTATTTCAAGCCATGTCTAAGTTCGGAAGTAATAACTGCGGCCTTTGAAAGAATCGAAAGGGAGTCAGTGAAAATGGGTCTGGCAGTAAATGAAGATAAGACGAAATTGATGGTTTCAACTCCCAAAACGCCTTGTACAACGGAGCAGATTAAGAAAATGAAGAAAGTTGGGAACCACAACTTTGAGATAGTCAGTAACTTTATCTACCTCGGCACCGCCGTAACCGAAAAGAATGACACCAGTTTTGAGATAAAGCGAAGAAAAATACTGGCAAACAGATGCTACTTTGGACTAAGTTAGCAGTTTAGAAACAAGGCCACCGCTGGACAGACGAAGATTACACTGTACAAGACACTGATACTACCGGTGCTGTTATAGGGTTCTGAGGCATGGGTACTTGTGAAAGCATATGAGACTGAGCTTGGAGTATTTGAGAGAAAGATTCTACATAAAATATATGGACCAGTTTGCATTAATGGAACTCCTAACTTAAATTTTTCTTTTTAGAGGATACTTTATAGTTTTTAGAGCGCACAACAAGCCGATTACTAGCTTAGGTGTATGCCCATAGTGGCATGGGGCGGATTAATATCTGCACCCTCTTTTTAACCTAACCTTGAATTAATGGAGAATATAAGCGTCGTATGAACCACGAGCTGTATGACGACGATAGCATAGTTACACGCATCAAAATACAACGGCTGCGTTGGCTAGGTCATGTTGTCAGAATGGATGAAGAAGCTCCAGCAAAGAAGTCTTTTGAAGGCAAACACGGTGGTACACGCAAACCGGGAAGACCCAAAGCCCGATGGAAAGATCAAGTGGAGGGAGACACCTCGAAACTTGGAGTCAGAGATTTTAGAATGAGCGCAGAAGATCGAGGCGCTTGGAACGCTATTCTACGTTCGGCTTGTGGAACAAATGTTCTGTCATAGATATTAAAGTAAGAAAGTAAGTAATCAGTGGCCATAAAAGTAAAAATCGGGCTATATATATATAAGGCAGCTATATCTAAATCTGGAACGATTTCTATGGAATTGACCAGTAAAGTCGAGAGTCAAAAGAAAATCTTTCTTGTCGAATTTCGAGAGCATCAGTTAAGAAATTAGCACTTTATTGCAATATTTCTCAAAATCGGACGAACATATACATGGGAGCTATGTCTAAATTTGAACCGATTTCGACCAAACCTTATGGATATTGTGAAAGTCGTCTAGAAAAGCGTTGTACAAAGTTTTGGGAAAATTGATTAATAAATGCGCTTGGTGGTGGAAGAATCGGACAATATATGGATAAGAGAGCTATATCAAAATCTGAACCTATTTGTGAAATTTAATTTTGAACCTATTTTGAAATTAACCACTGATTTCGAAAGTCATAAAAATCTCTTCTGCCAAAAATCCGAGAGAATCAGTTAAAAATTTACCATTTTATTGCACTATTACTGCAAACCGGACGAAAATGTATATGGGAGCTATATCTAAATCTCAACCGATTTGTCCAATTTCAATAGGCCTTGTCTCTAGGCTGAAAACATGCCTGAACCAATTTTGAAGACGATCGGACGAAAACTGCGACCTGTAGTATGTACACAAATTAACATACAAAGACAGACGGACAGACACACAGACGGACATAGCGGTATTTTTATCAATGGGTCTATCTCTCTTCCTTCTGGGTGTTACAAACTAATGCACAAAGTTAAAATACCATGTACCACAGTAGTGGTGTCGAGTATAAATACCAATTATTAAAACTCCTTACGTTGCCTTACCTAAATGTAATATTCATTAGCTCTTTTATTCGAAATAAACGCTATCAATTTCCATCCCTTTTACGAAGCTTAATTATTTACTTCAAAAGTCACATAAACAATTGGTGTCCCAAAACAAAAATTATTTTCTTAAGGGAAAATAAATAAACAAACTCCTCATGAGTCTTGTGGTTTGTGGCCTGACACTATGTCTACATTGGGGTTGTGGTAACGCCTCATAATTGCCTTGTTGATGAGATCAGATGGGTCCTAATATCGGCAAGAAATACATTTAAACTCACATACATACATATGCCTGTACACAACATGTATGCGGCTATAACATGCGTTAATTATTTTAACACCAAAAAAATAAACTTCTCGTACCACCCACTTAATGGGGGGGGGGCCCATTAAGTCATTTGCATAAATTCTCCCGAGGTTATGTGAAACACAAAACACACTTTGGTTATTGTGGCAAACAAAAGGATTAGGGACCTTCACTCACACATACATATGCACACACACACACACAAATGCATGGGTGATCCTTGTTTTAACCTGGCTTTAACAACGAATTATATATAAATAAAGACTCATTAAAATGAATGCGAATGCCGGGGAAGCAACGACGGAGTACTAGAGTGTATATGTGTGAGCGTCAATGTTTATGTATATGTTCCTTTATGTTTTAATTAAAAAATATTTTTCATACATTTTTCGCACTTATTGTAGTTGGGGCATGGCCATAGCTGGCTATAGTATGGCATTCCTTGCCTTTGTTTTGTAAACACTCGCCATGGTCAAACATTTGTTTTCTGAAAAATAAAGTTTAATGCAATTTTAATATGCCCCAAGCTGACCTTAAAAGTAGTGCGTGTGGTCAATTAAGTAAACAGCATGCAAATAAAATCTTGACCCCATGCAGGTAAAATGAGTCATAAATGTTAAAACTTTATGACTGATATAGTTTTAAGCTTCAAATTGCATGATGATTACTTTAAATGTGAAAGTGTCCCAGTGGCGTGTTGTTGAAAAAAAAAATGCATAATTCTCTTCTTATTATACGATTTTTCTAGAAAAGTATACTCAGTGACCGCTTTTGGATTGTAACAAGTAAAAGCGTGCTAAGTTCGGCCGGGGCGAATCTTGGGAACCCACCACCATATGCAAATTGCAAATTTTGTCCATCAACATTCCGCCAAGGAACTTCTCACATATCAATGAGTGTAGTCCGATTCAAGTTTTAAGCTCAATGATAAGGGGCTTCCTTTCTTTCACGTAACCAACAGGGGATGTCCCCTATATAAGCAGTGCATTGCATTGGCAATTAGGAAAGTTAAGGGTTCGAGGGGGAAAAGAGGGAGTAGTGTTTATTGATATAAGTCTTGAATTTCTGAACATCAATGTCGGTGGGAAAGACATTAGCCGGAAGTCGATTCCACATACGAATTGTCAATGGCCAATTAATTACAAACGGGAGTGAGTTCCTGGCAAGTCTTGTATTCCTGGTGAATATCCTAACGTCATAACGTCAGGGATAAGAAGACGGATATCCCTGGAACACACGCCACGAAAATAACGATAGAGCAATACAACGCTACCCACATTCCGACGATGTTCAAGAGAAGCAATAGAGTTGGATACTCAGCTGTCCCTAATCAACACCAACGCCCGCCTCTGGACACTCCAAGTATGATTTTGGAGCTGCTGCCCATATATTGGGTTGCCCAAAAAGTAATTGCGGATTTTTCATATAGTCGGCGTTGACAAATTTTTTCACAGCTTGTGACTGTGTAATTGCTTCTTCTGTCAGTCATCAGCTGTTACTTTTAGCTTGCTTTAGAAAAAAAGTGTAAAAAAAGTATATTTGATTAAAGTTCATTCTAAGTTTTATTAAAAATGCATTTACTTTCTTTTAAAAAATTTTGGGCAACCCAATATAAGAGTAATATTCCATCCTCGGCCTGATGTAGGTAGTATAGATATTGAGAAGATCAGAACAGGTGAAATATCTCTTGCACCGCTTAAGAAGTCCAAACACTTGAATGCTTTTTTCGACACTTCGAATACGTGTTTTGACTAACGGACATCACATTGTATCTTCAAGCCCAGAGCATCTGACTGCTCAATATCTATACCGTCGATAGATATCGACGATTGAAGTGGGTCAGTGAATCGCTTGTGAGACAGCACTGTGTCTTCTGTGCGTTAACTCTCTTTTTATTCTACCCCACTCGTTGGAGAGCGTCTCATCCATAATGCGCCTCCTGTCCACAATTTCTTGAGGACTGGGCCTATGGTCGAATGAATATGAATGACACCGACTACTGTCATCAGCAAATGAGTAGACTGGATTCGAAGTCTGACTCAATAGATCGTCAATGAAAATAAGAACAAGTAAAAAGGCGTTAAGTTCGGCAGGGCCGAACTTTGGATACCCACCACCTCGGTCATATATGTGAACAACCTTTTGTCAAAATCCAGTGAAAAATGCATACCTTATGCCCCCGTAGCAGCTATATAGACATATCAAACGGTTTAGACCAAATGCTTAAAAGTACAAGTCATTGTTCAACCGAGAGATCGGTCTATATGGCAGCTATATCCAAATCTGGTTCGATCTGACCCAAATCGAAGACCAACATCGAAGACCCCAACACACCTCACTGTCCCAAATTTCGGCGACATCGGACAATAAATGCGCTTTTTATGGGCCCAAAACCTTAAATCGAGAGATCGGTCTATATGGCAGCTATATCCAAATCTGAACCGATCAGTGCCAAATTGAAGAAGGATGTCGAAGGGCCCAACGTAACTCACTGTTCCAAATTTCAGCTAAATCGGATAATAAATATGGCTTTTATGGACCTAAGACCCTAAATCGGAGGATCGGTCTATATGGCAGCTATATCCAAATTTGGGCCGATCTAGGCCAAATTGACGGAGAATGTTAAAAGGCCTAACACAACTCACTGTCCCAAATTTCAGCAAAATCGGATAATAAATATGGCTTTTATGGACCTAAGACCCTAAATCGGAGGATCGGTCTATATGGCAGCTATATCCAAATTTGGACCAAATTGACGAAGGATGTGGAAGGGCCTAATATAACTCACTGTCTTAAATAAATGAGGCTATTATGGGCCTAAGACCCTAAATCGGTCGATCGGTCTATATGGGGGCCATATCAAGATATAGTCCGATATAGCCCATCTTCGAACTTAACCTGCTTATGGACAAAAAAAGAGTCTGTGCAAAATTTCACCGCAATATCTCTATTTTTTAAGACTGTAGCGTGATTTCAACAGACAGACGGACGGACATGTCTAGATCGTCTTAGATTTTTACGCTGATCAAGAATATATATAATTTATAGGGTCGGAAATGGATATTTCGATGTGTTTCAAACGCAATGACAAAATGAATATACCCCCATCCTTCGGTGGTGGGTATAAAAAGGGAAGGGGAAAGGTCAGAGCCTTGTGGCATACCTTCGATCAATGTATACTCATCTGATGAGAACCCATCTACAACAACTCGGTAAGTGCGATCTCTGAGAAAGGTCGATATAAATCGAACGAAGTTATTACCCGTAGCAAAAGTGACAAGCTTTGATAAAAGTGCACCATGCCAGACCCTATCAAATGCCTTGGAGATATCCAGAGCCACGACCCTACTCTCACCAAACTGGTGGATAGAGCGACTTCATCCTTCCGACAAAAATGCCAGTAGGTCTCCCGTAGAGCGATTTCTGCGGAACCAATATTGTCTGTTGCCAAGAAGACCATTGGACTCTAAGTATCTGACAAGATGATGGTTAATCATACTCTCCATTACCTTGGAGAGCGCGGAGCATATCGTAATTGGCCAGTAATTCGCAGAGTTGTTCGCCCCACCTTTCTTGGGTACGGGCTGAACTTTCGTCACCTTCCAACGCGCTGGGAAAACACCCGCACGGTAAGCAAGGTTGAAAAGGTTGCTTAGTGGACGAGCAAGCTTCGAAGAACACTTACAAAGGACAAGTAGTGATATACCGTCCAGGCCCGGAGATTTATTAACATCGAGATCCGCAAGGACCCTTTTACCTCCACGTGTTCGAAAGAATATCTGAGGCATCGAACTAGGTACACTATCAATCAACGGGGGAGTGGATGATTGCTAAACGGCAAGGAAGAATTTCCTACAAACATTTCAGCCAGTAGATTAGCCTTATCAACTGGGTCATTGAATACCTGATCATCCTTAATAAGAGTTGGGATTGCCGATGGGTTGCCCTTTACTCTTTTAACGAATGACCAAAATATCTTGCTTCCTCTCGGTGAAGCAATAACTATGGCACGAAGACGCTGTTCGTAAAGAAACTTTTCTTGCCTAACTACTCTGGCACACGAAGGTCTTGTTTGCGCAGCATTTCGGTATTGGTATTTTTGTTCATTGGCTCTTTTGATCTGATAGCATCTCTGCATGTTTCTAACATTAGGAGAAGAGAACCACCGCTGAACTTTTTTTTTGCTAATGGTCTCGTCGGGATTCGAACCCATGTGTTCAGCGTCATAGGTGGACATGTTAACCTCTGCGCTACGGTGACCTCCCACCACCATATATTCTGCTAAAACATGGGAGCTATATCTGGTTATAGACCCATTTGTACAGTACTTGGTACAGTTGTTGAGAATCGTAACAGAATACTATGTGCAAGGCTCAAGAAGTCAAATCGGGCGATCGGTTTATATGGAAGCTATATCAGGTTATAGAACGACTTGGTCCGTTCTTGGCACAATTGTCATAACATAACACTATGTGCCAGATTTCAGCCAAATCGGATGAAAATTGTGGCTTTCAGGGGCTCAAGAAGTCAAAACGGGAGATCGGTTTATATGGGAGCTATATCAGGTTATAGACCGATTTAGAAAATACTTGTCACAGTTGTTGGAAGTCATAATCCATCCATAATCCAGCCAAATCGGACAAAAATTGCTGCTTCCAGGGGATCAAGAGGTCAAATCGGGAGATCGGTTTATATGGGAGCTATATCAGGCTATAGACCAATTTGTCGTAACAGAACACTATGTGCAAAATTTCAGCAAAATCGGGCAAAACTTGAGGCTTCCAAGGGCTCAAGAAGTCAAAACGGGAGATCGCTTAATATGGGAGCTATATCTAAATCTGAACCGATATAGCCCATTTGCAATCCCCAACAATCTACATCAATATAAAGTATCTGTGCAAAATTTCTAGTGGCTAGCGTTACGCGTTTGACCGCTATCGTGATTTCGACAGACGGACGGACGGACATGGCTAGATAGAATCAGAATGTCGAGACCATCGAAACGGGGGACGCAGATCAATATTTCGAGGTTTTACAAACGGAATGACTAGGTTAGTATACCCCCATCCTATGGGGGTGGGTATAAATAGAAATAAAATAAAGTAGTAGGCGCGCCACCGTAGCGCAGAGATTAGCATGTCCGCCTATGACGCTGAACGCCTGGGTTCGAATCCTGGCAAGACCATCAGAAAAAATATTCAGCGGTGGTTTTCCCCTCCTAATGCTGCCAACATTTCTGAGGTACTATGCCATATAAAACTTTTCTCCAAAGAGGTGTCGCACTGCGGCACGCCGTGCTCGATCGTCTCTTCCTTATCCTCATAAAGACATATGGTTATCATTATCACTGAGCGCACAACAAGACAATGATTGGCTTAGGTGTATGTCCTTAATGACATGGGGTGGATTAATATCTTTTCAACCTAGCCTATCATTATCAATAAGCTTAAAAGAAGAATCGGACAGCACTCCTTGATATGTATGAAGCTTGTCCCCGTTCTTTAATTGAGTGTTCATGGGCCAATTTGAATTTGCATTATACGGAATTCCAATGCGTACTGCACCCGGTGATGGCTGCTGACATAGTGCTCAGTAACTTCCTATCCTTCCTAAAGCCAGCCACTTCCTAAAGCCAGCCTCTTCTCCATCTTCCGCCAGTCGATGATATAACAACAAGTTCTGCCATTGGGGCATTCCGGCATTCATGTATACATTTCCACCTTGCCAGCAACACTAAACTGACTAGACAGTGGACCAGAACTGATATATGTAAGTTTTTCCAAACATCTTTGACGCATGAAATAATAGACAAACAAAGATCCAATCAGATATATCTTCAAAACTCTTTTGAAAACGGCATCATAAACGACAGCCAGACACAAGAGATTTGGTTAAGAGATAGCCAAATTAAAAGTGTCAAAAAAATGAAACGAAATGTCCACAGTTTTTCATAAAAAACGATGGATATTTTATGCCAATCAATGGCATAAAATATTGGGTTGCCCAAAAAGTAATTGCGGATTTTTTAAAAGAAAGCAAATGCATTTTTAATAAAACTTAGAATGAACTTTAATCAAATATACTTTTTTTACACTTTTTTTCTAAAGCAAGCTAAGAGTAACAGCTGATAGCTGACAGAAGAAAGAATGCAATTACAGAGTCACAAGCTGTGAAAAAATTTTTCAACGCCGACTATATGAAAAATCCGCAATTACTTTTTGGGCAACCCTATATAAGAGTTTTTCAATTCGACTAACCCCTCAACACCATTTTGCTGGTTCAAAATTTTTTTATGAATTAAAATTAAACGCAGCAGGTAACATTTGTAACTACGTGTTAAGAATTTTATGCTGATTAAAATCTAAGCCACATTTGCACACATTTAACCTTAAATAACCTTAACAATAAAGGCTATAATGCCATCTGTGACAAATTGGCTTTGGCTGAGAGTAAAGGCATAAACTGGTATCACCAATGCCACAAATGTTAAACAGCCAACTCCTAAACATCCCCCTTTGATGCAATGTGTCCATAAATTTAGCATTTGAACTGAACAGTAAGGCTATGTTATGTTGTCATAAACAAAATTTTGTAGCTGACGTTTCAAACGAAGCCAATTATTGTGCAAAAGTAGGTGGTTTAATACCAACAGAGTCAAAAATAAACGGTAATTTTTTAGCTGTTATCCATTTGGCAACACTGGTTTAATCAGTTCACACACGTTTCGTGGTTTGTTTCAATGCCAAACATCTTCAGTTTGGTCTATAATTTAACCATGAATCGTCTTACAAACGAACAACGGTTGCAAATTATTGAATTTTATTATCAAAATGCATGCTCTGTCAAGAAATTGCATCGCGCGCTTCTTTTTCTTCAGCGACGAAGCTCATTTTTGGTTCAATGGGAGAGTAAAAAAGCAGAATTGTCGATTTTGCAGTGAAGATTAGCCAGAAGCATTGCAAGAGCTACCAATGCATCCCGACCAAGCCACAGTTTGGTGCGGTTTATGGGCTGGTGGCATCATTGGACCGTACTTCTCCAAAGATGATGCGCATTGTAACGTAACTGTGAATGGTGAGCGCTTTCTTTTTTTTACCCAAAATGCAAGAGCTTGACTTGCATGACACGTGATTTCAACAAGACGGTGCCACATGCCACATAGTACGAGTAACAATGGACTTATTGAGAGGCGAGTTCGGTGAACATTTTATTTCACGTTCGGGACTGGTCAATTGGCCGCCTAGATCGTGCAATTTAACTGCTTAAGACTATGGGGCTATCTTAAAGCTCATCTTTAACTGGCGCATTGGATGACAACATTAAAATATTTATTCCTGAAATACCTGCCGAAACGTTGGAAAGACTATGCCAAATTTGGACTAAAAGAATGTATCATTTGAGGCGCAGTCACCGTCAACATTAGCATGAAGTAATTTTCAAACATTAAATTATATGGACCGTACTATCGAGTCAAATAAAGATTTCTTGCATTTTTCTGAATTTTGTGTGTGTGTGTTTTTTTTAACTTTTCTATAGCTCTTATCAAATAAAAAGGCGTTAAGTTCGCCTAGGCCGAAGTTCGGATACCAACCACCTCGGGTATTTATGTAAACCACCATTCGTCAAAATCCGGACAAAAATGCATACCTTATGCCGCATAGCAGCTATATCGAAATATGTTACAATTTTTTTGTGTATAAAAAAATAAAAACTAACCTATCTGAACCATATACTATACGGATGTCGAAAAGCCTAGCATATGTCACTGTGTCAAATTTCAGTGAAATCGGATTTTAAATGCGCCTTTTATGGGGCCAAGACTTAAAATCGAGATATCGGTCTATATAGCAGCTATATCCCAATATGGACCGATTTGAGCCAAGTTTCAGAAAAATGTCGAAGAGCCTAACACAACTCACTGTCCCAAATTTCGTCGAAATCGGACAATAAATGCGCCTTTTATGGGCCCAAAACCTCAAATCGAGAGATCAGTCTATATGGCATCTATATCCAAATCTGGACCGATCTAAGCCAAATTAAAGAAAGATGTCGAAGGGTCTAACACAACTCACTTTCCCAAATTTCAGCAAAATCGGATAATAAATGTGGCTTTCATGGGCCTAAGACCCTAAATCGGGGGATCGGTCTTTATGGCAGCTATAACCAAATCTTGACCGATCTGGGCCAAATTACGAAGGATGTTAGAGGGCCTAACAAAACTCACTGTCACAAATTTCAGCAAAATCGGATGAAAAATGTGGCTTTTATGGGCCTTAGACCCTAAATCGGCGGATCGGTCTATATGGGGCCTATATCAAGATATAATCCGATATAGCCCATCTTCGAACTTAACCCGCTTATGGACAAAAAAAGAATCTGTGCAAAGTTGCAGCTCAATATCTCTCTTTTTAAAGACTGTAGCGCAATATTAACAGACAGACGGACGGACATAGCTAGATCGTCTTAGATTTTTACGCTGATCAAGAATATATATATACTTTATAGGATCGGAAATGGATATTTCGATATCTTGCAAGCGGAATGACAATATGACTCTACCCCCATCCTTTGGTGGTGGGTATAAAAACAGAGAAATTTCTTCGAATGACGTATAACAGCTATGCCAATGAATCAATTTTCCTTTTATAAACATTCCCTCTTGTTCCAATTTGTACACATGTGAGCCTCATATGGTCTCATATATAAATCTTGTGTTATTGTCATCTCAGCAAACGACAATTAATATGTCTAAGTTTTATGGCTAAAAATTATCCCGTTAAGGGTATTAATAAACATTTATTGGAAATACGAGACAACAACTAAAAGGCCATTATATGAGACTCAAATCAAACATATAACCAATAGCTTTGCCTTGTCGCTGTAATGACTCCTATCTTATGCGTAGAGCACCTTTTATGACTTGTAATTTATATATTGTCCTTGTAATAATTAATGTTTAATGTTCGTTTTATTACAGGTCTATCTGTAGCTGGTCATCTTCTTATGTATATAGCGTTGTATTTGTGTGCGTGGGTGTTTATGAGTCGTCCTTGGTGACAAGAATTATTGGGTGTTATGTATGACCAAGACTACAAATGTAAACACGCCACGTACAGCAGTACCATCACCATTCGATTGTGTGGTAATCTACGAGTATGTGCCCAGCTACAAGGCTGTGTTCAAACATTTCTCATATCATGCATCTTCGGAGGCTGTTTATAAATTTTATTGACAAGGACAAAAGATGTCATTAATGGAAACACACTATTCATTATAATTTCTTTAAGCAATGTCTGCGATGGAATGCAGTTGGAATTTATGTAGGACCTTGAATATAGCAAACAAGATGCAATGATGGGGGATAAAACAAAAAAATTAACAACAGAATTAAAAATTATACACCCTATTTTTAACAATAGCTTATATAAGTGAAATTTTTGAGCGAATTTCGCAGGAAAACGGTATTACATTGATGGGTTTTTACAACCTACACCACTACTGTAGGCATGAACCCATAACATTGCGCACTTGTTTGCATCGCTAAGAAGGAGAAGAGCAATATCCATCGATCGATATAACGATCGGCTTAGAATAACTTCCAGATTCGATTAAGCTATGTTCGTCTGTCTGTCTATTCATGTATTCATGTAGTGAAAGTGCAGGTCCAAAGACGAACGCTAAATCGGAGGCTAAATAAAATAATGAATAAATTAAAAATATGATTGAAATTTTTACATTTTCTTTTATACCCACCACCGAGGGATGGGGGTATATTCATTTTGTCATTCCGTCTGCAACACATCGAAATATCCATTTCCGACCCTATAAAGTATATATATTCTTGACCAGCGTAAAAATCTAAGACGATCTAGCCATGTCTGTCCGTCTGTCTGTTGAAATCACACTACAGTCTTTAAAAATAGAGATATTGAGTTGAAATTTTGCACAGATTATTTTTTTGTCCATAAGCAGGTTAAGTTCGAAGATGGGCTATATCGGACTGTCTTGATATAGTCCCCATATAGACCGATTCGCCGATTTAGGGTCTTATGCCCATAAAAGCCACATTTATTGTCCGATTTCGCCGAAATTTGGGACAGTGAGTTGTGTTAAACCCTTCGGCATTCTTCTTCAATTTGGCTTAGATCGGTCCAGATTTGGATATAGCTGCTATACAGACCGATATCTCGATTTTAAGTCTTGTTTTTAATTGAGCCAATTAAAAAATGATTGAAAAAGTTTTTTGAAAAATCCAAATCCCTCGCTGGATTCAGCAAAAAAAAAATCGGGGGTCGTTTAGGGGTGCTCTGTAGATTTGTTGTTAATGTCGTAGCAGTATGTTGTGCACAGAGGAGTCAGCCCTTGGCCGATGAAGGACTCCGTCGGGTTAGTCCGGTAGTAGAACAGGCTGCCTTGGTATTGCCAATGGGACATATGGGTCTTTGAAATCTACACCCCTTTATATTGAAGGGAACAAAATTGCCTTGAATTTTCTTAAGGACCATATTTGAAAATTTTTTATGATTCGATTAAAAAAATGATTGTATCAATTAAAATTTTAATGGCAAAAATTTCAGTCACGACTATAATTGAAAAAATTTCATTTTCATTAAAAAATTGATGGAATCAATAAATTTTTTAATTGAAAACGATTTTACGAAACCCTCCACCATACGATGATGGTATACTAATTTCGACATTCTGTTTGTAACACATCACATATATTGATCTGAGACCCAACAAAGTATATATATTCTTGATCGTCATGACATTCTTAGTCGCTTTAGCCATGTCCGTCTGTCTGTCCATCTTTCCGTTTGCCCGTCCGTGTGTCTGTCTTAAGCACGCTATCTTTCAAAGCAGTAAAGCTACGTGCTTGCAAATTTGTAAAAATACTTCTTATGTAGGTCAGTTTGGATTGTAAGTGTGCCAAATCGGTCCATGTTTTGGTATAGCTGCCATATAAACCGATAGCGGATTTTGACTTCTTGAGTCTCTAGACGGCGAAAGTCTTATTGGATTTGGATAAAATTTTGCACCATATGTTTTATTTTTACTTCTAATACAATTTATAACCTGATATAGCTCCTATATAAACCGATCTCAGATCTTGACTTCTCGAACCGCTAGAGGGCGCAATTATTTTCCGATTTGGCTGCAATTTAGCATGAAGTGTTTCGGTTTGACCACCAACAGCTGTGCCAAGTATGGCTCAAACGGTTCTAACCTGATATAGTTCCCATATAAATCGATATTGGATCTTTACTTCTTAAGCCGCTAGAGGGCGCTGCTTCACCAACAACTGGGCGTAGTATGGTACAAATCGGTTCATAATTTTATATATAGCTACTATATAAACAGATTCCGGCTCTTGACTCCTTGAGCCGCTAGAGGGCGCTCGGTTCTCGATTCCTTAAGCCGATAGAGGGCGCAAGTAATATTCCACAGAAATTTTCCACAATGAATGTACGGCCCCAATCGATTCATAACTTGTCAATTATCCTTTGTTTGTCTGTAAAAAGATATGGGCCAAAGAGCTTGACAAATACCATCCATGGAGGAGGTATATAAGATTCGGACCGGACCGAGCGCGCTTTTACTTGTTTTTAATAAAAAATTTTAGAATTTTTTCGGTGTACCGTCGCCTCAATTATACCGCTATGGTATGACCTGTTCCTATTCTCTAGCCATTCTCACATCGCCTTAAGTTCATGGGTCGGATATTTAGAATAGTCTCCAGTGCTCTAGTGGGAGTGGTCCTCATCGTGATGGTTGGGGCGTCTTTTTGGAATTCACAGTCCTCGGTGAAGACTCAGGGGCCGTGGGTGCTTCATTCGTTCCTTTTCCGATTTTTTCTTCCTCCACAGGATATTATCTGGATTTTCCATGGGGGCGGAGGACTAACTTGGTCTTCCCACAGTTCATGAAAGCGGGGAGCTCTTTTTCAGAATTTTTGCAGTGTTATGCTTTGAACTCGTCCGCTACGCTGTTTCTTTAATACTTCTAAGGGCTAAGGATCCGAACGAGCTATGCAGAAAGGCCGAAAGGGTCTTGCATAAGGCATATGACTGGGTTAGACTTTATTCTAGATATCCGACTCATTGACATACAGATTAAGTGTGAGGCAGCCACTGGGGCTATGAGACTTAAAGCGATGGGAGAATGGATTGAGGGTGGGAGCAGCTCATACCATCGCGGTATAATCGAGGCGACGATAGGAAACCTGGAAGGAAGGGAAGAGGTTTCCGATCCGATACTGCAGATGAACCCTGAAGTCGAGTGCGAGGCACTGCTGCCATCGGCACAGTCTTGGATTGACGAAACCCTAGTATTGCCATCTGGAAGATCATGTTACACGGATGGATCAAGGCTAGAGGACAGGGTCGGTCTGGGAGTCTACATTGAGAACCTAGGCACTGAGATCTGTTTTAAACTGCCTGACCACAATACGGTCCTGCAGGCGGAGATCCGAGCGACCATGGAATGCGTGAAGTGGTGTGATGCTAACGCGAACATCTTTACCGACAGTAAAATTGCCATAAGGGCAAAAACAACCAGGACGGTAAGGCCACGAACAGTCTTGCAGTGTAAAAACGTTTGAGTGCCGGGCTATAACGAAGTAAAAGGGAATGAAAGGGCAAACGATTTGGCGGTGAAGGCCAGAGGACTGCCGTCAATAAACTTGATTAACCCTAAGCCTTTCGGGTCGACGCAGTCCGAGTTAAGGGAGTGGGCGTTGGAAATGCGAAACGGTCGGTAGGACGGCGAAAATCCTATGAGGCTATTACTGAAAGGCAGCAAAAAGGAGGTCAGTATAGCTATTGGTATCACAACGGGACACATAGGGCTACGAGTTCACTTATGTAAAATCGGGCGGAAAGTGATGGCATGTGTAGGACAAGCAAGGAAGATGATGCGACGTTGGAACATTTCCTTTGTCATTGCCCGGCTTTTGCGTCCAACAGATACCGGCACTTGGGTGGAGACACAATACCAGAAATGAACCAACTTAGGGGAGTTGTATTGAAAACAATTAAGGATTTTGTAAGTAGCACAGAATTCGTAACTAAAGATTTTCGTTTTAAAGGTTACGATATATTTTTTAGAGCGCACAACAAGCCAATGACTGACTTAGGTGAATGTCCATAGTAGCATGGGGCGGATTAATATCTGCACCCTCTTTTCAACCTAACCTAAGCTATGCATGGCGGGAGATCTGATTCTGTTTCCAGCTTCCGTAGAAGTGCTTGGAATGTCTGTTCTATCCTTCCAGCATCCTGCACTTTCGCCCGATTGCGATGCCCGTGCATACTCCTCAGCCTCTTTCATTCTTCTTAAAAGCTCAACAAAGCCCGCGCTCACTACTGCCATCTCCTCCTCCTCACCTCTCGATTCAGTTGCAATGACTGTTTCATTGATACTGAATCTGAATCGGAAATACTACCTTGGGGACGAACTGCTCATCATTTGTTAGTCTGACGACTGGTTGCACGCTTCAAGCATTACTCTGGACTACAAGTACCAAGGCAAACACACCTATAGGAGGAGCAGCCAACATACTACGGCCCGATACCACCACAGCAGCTTAAGGGTCTTAGGAGTCCATTTTGGGCCTACTCCTGAAAGGCTTTGACATTTTTGGGTAATAAGTAGTACCTATTCGGAGATACAGATATTTTTCTTTGAGAAGCAAATTAAAACACGTACACTTTGCTCAACGCTTACTTAATTATGAAATTGCGACACTGTGCGGTGTAGGATATTATATTCGCCACAGTTTTAAAGGAGTTCTATGTTTGACAAATAATGGCCTCAAACTTATCTGCCTTTACCTTCATCTCAAAAATATTTTTATTATTTCATTCTTAACTTAATTTTCCCTTTCAAATTCAAACTAATAGTTTCTTCCTTCTTTCACGCTCCACTATTAATTCACAAATTAAAAATTTGTATTACAACGCCGTATACAAACATTTCTCTGTATCCCACAGACTTTGTGTTTTGACCTAAGGGTATCCTTAAGTTATTTTCCATAACGGCTTCATAAAAGATGGTATTTTAATGAATAAACTTTGCCAACTTTGAGATAACTAATTTTACAAAGTTTATAAATTAAGGTCTACCTCGCAGTAAAACCTGTAAAACTTTTTTTTATTGTAGCTCTCACATAATGTTAAGTTTACGCAAGCATGTTGATAGACATGTAATCAGGTGTACTACGTGGCGCTAATGGGAATGGTGGCAATGTCCTTAAACACTGTCATGTGGCCTATTTACCTTAATCACCGCATTGTCATCCCATTTAACATTGACCTGGCATCTTACATGGACTGAACACAAACACATACTCACTTGCATTAAATGACAAACACAATAAAATAGAATGTATGAACTATAAATTAACAAAAGACGTGATGGTTAAAACCTTATGCCCATAAGAATCCCTTGAGGTTGCTTTCTGTGGGCGGTGGTCGAGTTGGAGGGCATACTCCATGTATTACAATAAACGATGTTTGGTTATCCAGCTCTTGTTCCTTGATATGTACACATGTTCTTATGGGTAGTGATAGCTGGAATTCCTCACATGAGGATGTGAATAAATACCCCACAGATGCTCCCTAGAGTGTGGTTAAACATATAGCTGGAATGTGGACAACATTTAAATATGGGCATGTTGGTCACATCTATTATAGGGGCGTACTATCGCGTCATTAAATTGAGCCTGTGAGTGAGCTAAGGAGGACATAAGTGGATGAAAATTATGGGAAGACAAGGGGATTTCACACTAAATAATGTTTAAGGAATCTATATATTGGGTTGCCCAAAAAGTAATTGCGGATTTTTTAAAAGAAAGTAAATGCATTTTTAATAAAACTTGGAATGAACTTTAATCAAATATACTTTTTCTCTAAAGCAAGCTAAAAGTAACAGCTGATAACTGACAGAAGAAAGAATGCAATTACAGAGTCACAAGCTGTGAAAAAATTTGTCAACGCCGACTATATGAAAAATCCGCAATTACTTTTTGGGCAACCTAATATATACCAATTAATTTGTGTCTGTTTGTTTCGAATATACTTAAAAGCGGCTGAAATGAATTTCTTCTAATTATTATGTAGGTTGGTCTGGAAGGAGCAATAGACTCTCCCTCAAAAGTACCACTCAAAAATAAAAGTGGACCAATCTGAACAATATGGGACTCAAATGAAAGGTATTCGAAAGTAGAGTACGAATTTAATATTAAACCAATGAGGAAAGGTAACAGACGGGCGGTGCCGACTTTATAATACCCCACACCTACCCCATATGTACAAAGTGGAAACTATTTTTAATTCTGAACCAATTTTGATGGACCTTGGCGGGTATTTTCAGATGGGTTATTTTACAATTCGAGCAAATATATTCAAACTGTAAGAAATGCGCTTGACAAATGACAACATTATTGCAAATTACCCAGAATCTGACGAACACATATATGGCAGCTATATCTAAATGTGAATCGATTTCGAGAAAACCTTATAGATATTGTAAAAGTCGTCGAGGAAAGCGTTGTACAAAGTGTAGGGAAGATTGGTCAATAAATGCACTTGCAGTGGCTCTAGGAGTGAAAATCAGGCAATATATATATATATGTGAGGCTACATCTAAATCTGAACCGATTTCTATGAAATTTACCAATAATGTCGAGAGATTAACAAATGACCATTTTATTGCAGTATTACAGCAAATCGGACGAATATATATATGGGAGCTATATACAAATCTGAACCGATTTTTTTTTTCAATTTCAATAGGCTGCGTCTCATAAGGAAAAATTACAAAATTTTGCCAAAAACTACCAATATCTAAATTCCTTTAACACTTAGGGTTCCAAATTGAACAGATTCGGAAAGAGCGTAGTCCTTGTTTTATTTTCTGTAAAGAATTTTGGCCCACTGTGTCCAAGTTGGCCAAAGTGGGCCATTTACTCTAAAAAGTGGGCATCATAAGGAAAAATTACCAAATTTTGCAAAAAAAAAAATGGCTAATATCTTGGTTTCCTCATTACTTAGTCTCCAAATTAAATAGATACGGAAAGATCCCTTTAATATTTCCTGTAAAGGGTTTTAATCCACTGTTTCCCGGTTGGCCACAGGAGGCCAAAATGGTCAATATCTTGGTTTTTCTTAGTAAAAGATTCGGAAAAAGCGCGGTCCCTTTCATGTTTCCTTTAAACGCTTTCAGCCCACTATTTCCCAATTGGCCACAGTTGGCGTGTTACTCTAAAAAATGGGGCATCATATGATAAAAATTACCAAATTTTTCCAAAAATGGCCAATATCCTGGCATTTTTAATACTTAGGGCTCCAAATTGAAAAGATTCGGAAAGAGCATGGTCCCTTTTATGTTTCCTTTAAACGGTTTCAGCCCACTATTTTCCATTTTGCACCAGTGGGCCTTTTACTTTGAAAAATTGGACATCTTATGAAAAAAATTATCAAATTTTGCCAAAAATGGCCAATATCTTGGTTTCCTTAACTTTAAGGGCTCCAAAATAAATAGATATGGAAAGAACGTAATCACTTTTATGTTTTCTGTTAAGGATTTTAGCCCTCTATTTTCCACTTGGGATATGCCCCATTTTTGCTCTGAAAAACCGGGCATCATATAAAAAACTGACCAAATTTTGCAAAAAATTGGCTGTTATCTTGGTTTTTTTAATACTTAGTCTCCAAATTGAATAGATTCGGAAAGATAATAATCCTTTTTATATTTCCTGTGAAGGGTTTTAACCCTCTATTTCCCAGTTGGCTACAGTGGGCCATTTACTCCGAAAAATGGGTCATCATATGGAAAAATGACCAAATTTTGCAAAAATGGTCAATATCTTGGTTTTTTTTAGTACTTAAGGCTCCAAATTGAAAAGATTCGGAAAGAGCGTGGTCCCTTTTATGTTTCCTTTAAACGGTTTCAGCCCACTATTTCCTAATTGGCCACAGTTGGCGTGTTACTCTAAAAAATGGGGCATCATATGATAAAAATGACCAAATTTTGCAAAAAAAGGCCAATATCTTGGCTTTTTTAATACTAAGGGCTACAAATTGAAAAGATTCGGAAAGAGCGTGGTCCCTTTTATGTTTCCTTTAAACGGTTTCAGCCCACTATTTCCCATTTTGCACCAGTGGGCCATTTACTCTGAAAAATTAACCATCTTGTGAAAAAAATGACCAAATTTTGCCAAAAATGGCCAATATCTTGGTTTCCTTAACTTTTAGAGCTCCAAAATGAATAGATTTGAAAAGAACATAATCCTTTTTATGTTTTCTGTTAAGGATTTTAGCCCACTATATTCCACATGGGAAATGCCCCATTTTTACTCTGAAAAACCGAGCATCATATGAAAAACTGACCAAATTTTGAAAAAAAATTGGCTGTTATCTTGGTTTCTTTAGTACTTAGGGCTCCAAATTGAACAGATTTGGAAAGACCGTGGTCCGTTTTATATTTCCTATGAACGGTTTTAGCCCACAATTTCCCAGTTGGCTACAGTGGGCCTTTTACTCTGAAAAATGGGGCATCATATGAAAAACTGACCAAATTTTGCAAAAATTGCCAATTATTTTGGTTTCTTTAATAATTTGGGCTCCAAATTGAATAGATTCGGAAAGAGCTTGGTCTCTTTTATGTTTCCTTTAAACGGTTTCAGCCCACTATTTCCCAGTTGGCCACAGTGGGCTTTTTACTCTGAAAAATGATGTATCACATGAAAAAAATTACCAAATTTTGCCAAAAATGGCCAATATCTTGGCTTTTCTAATACTTAGGGCTCCAAATTAAAAAGATTCGGAAAGTGAGTGGCCCCTTTTATGTTTCCTATAAACGGGTTTAACCCACTATTTCCCATTTGTCCTCAGTGGGTCTTTTACTCTGAAAAATGGGGCATCATCTGAAAAAAAGACCAAATTTTGGAAAAAAATTGGCTACTACCTTGGTTCATTTAATACTAAGGGCTCCAAATTGAATAGATTCGAAAAAAATTTGGTCTAGACGACATTTCTTATAAACGGTTTTAGCCCATTATTTCCCAATTCGCCATAGTGCGCCATTTACTTTGAAAAATGGGGCATCATATGGAAAAATTACCAAATTTTGCAAAAAAAAATTGGCCATTATCTTGGTGTCTTTAACACATAGGGCTCCAAGTTGA